>NC_091474.1:191796464-192097601 GCF_036971445.1 Narcine bancroftii
CTTGTGTTTCCAATTTTTTTTTATTAGCTAGAACTAAATGGCCAATAGAGAGATTCAAAAGAACACTTGCTGATCATGCTGCAGATTTATCTGGTTGAAACCTGCTTGCTCCGTCCCTCGCTAGCAGCTCGTCCCCACAGACCCAATCGAAAGATGATTAAGTGATGGATGATTAAAGAGATAGTGATCCTGAAAATTAAAATTAAAGAAAAACTGAGGGTGCTATATCTTGAAATTAAAATTCAGCCATCAGTCTGCAACTGCAGAGAGAGAAACACTTCAGTTCAATGACCTTTTGTTAAATATTCTCTCCTGACAATGAATTGGAATGTGTGCTAGTCTGAATATGCCATTAGTATCTATGCTTAACCTCCAATATTAAAACATTAAAGGCAATTTACTTATTCTCCATTAAAACAAAATATACAGAAGGTTATGTTGTACATAGATTAAAGAAGGGAGTATTGATGATGAAAGATTATTAAACCAATACGCCAAGTTTCACTTGTCTGACTGTCCAAATTACATTTTAAAGTCAATCTAGTTACCCAGACTATGCGACTTTGCAAGTAATATGTGACTTTACTTTCTTGTTACTATCTCTGATTTCAAATAATTGCCAATATTGCTTATTAAATCAATATACCTCGTCGAGATATGGAAATTGCTGGAAATTCAAAACAAAATCTAGTGCTGTCTCTAAGGAGTTCTTACGTTCCTGTGTCTGTCTGGGCTTGCTCTGGGTGCTCTGGTTTCCTCCCACATTCCAAAGATGTATCGGGTTAGTCATTTAATTGGTCACTTGGGTGTTTTGGGGCAGTGCGAGCTCATGGGCCAGAAGGGCCTGTAACCATGCTATATCGCTAAATAAAAATAATTAAAAACAGAAAACCAGAGGAGCTTTCAGCAAATCAGGTAATACCATTGGAGAGAGAAAGAGAGTTTAGCTTTGGAATCTGCATACCTATCTAGCTGTGACTCATTTAATAGTAGTATCACATCTACTAAATAAAATGGCAGCACTGACGGAGTTGGCTGAAACAGCAGTGCTGAGGCTGGTGCAGACTCAGGAGAACGGGAGCAGAGACACAGTATTGCTTTGCAGGGCCCTACTGCCAGCCTAATAGAGGAGCCGAAGGTGTTTTTTTTTAAATCCCATTACCACAGAGGTCTGTGTCCAAGATTGTGATGCCTGTGTTGGCCAGTGTTGCGTGAACTCTTGGGGACTCCAGGGAAGAGCAACTGGTACAGGACAGCTGAAATAGTGAGATCACCCCCATCCTCCTCACCATGCCACGTACTTCCCCCACCCCCCCCCCCATTAAGAATGATAAGCATGTGGGATGACCATACAGTGAAGGTGGTCATGGCAGTAGACCAGCGAAAGGCTCAGAGGCTGAAAGACCCACAAAGGTGGCAGGCTGTGCAGGAACTTATGGTCAAAGAATTAACATAGGCTGTGAGGTGCTGGCAAAGGACCCACACAGGTTAATGACTACTGGAAATGGACTCGTGGGAACCAGCTGGGATTTGAGAGGGTGCCGGGGGCAAGAAGGACTCTTGAAGGGCCTCGGGCACTGAAGGCTTCCTGATTATGTTAGAGGTTTCAATCTGGAGCTCAGGTTGAACAGAGTCTTTGAAAATGCAGAGGCTGCTGGAGCGCTGGAGGCAAATCCATAGTCACTCACGGTCTCTTTCTCTTATTGTTAGGAATGCTCATGTCAACCCTTTGTTTGCCTTATGGCAGACAAAGATGATGTATATCTTGCATATTATGATTTTACATATGATTACATGTCAATAAAAGGAACCTTGAACCCTGAACTTGAGCCTAGAACATATGAACTGAACTCAGTTCAAATCCTGAACCAGAGACAAAAGAGTACAGCACTTCTGCACTTTTGAGTTGAGATATTACACCAAGGTCTTGGCTGGCCTTTCAGACTTATGACACAATTTCAGAGAGAGATTTATTCCTTTCTTTTCTTACTGAGTCTCTGATGACCATATCAAAATGAATATAGGTTTCTTTTTCTGTGCTTTTCACCCATGAGGTTTCTTCTTTCCCCTGGTAACATACATAAATAAATCATTCTACCACTGAAACGAACAGAAATGCATTCGTTCTAACTTTGTTTACTATGTTTGAATCCATCAACAGAAAGATTAATACTTGAACCCACTTTTACTGCATTAAATATGCTTCTGAGTTAACCAGTAGAAATAATATAAATCTAAATGTGAAACCTTTTTGCATCTGAATCAGCACTTTTCATAAAAGCTTTAAAATCACTCTGGCTTTTGCATGTTATTTTACAATTTGTCGATATATTGGTTATTGGATGTGTACTGAACAAGCCTTTAATTTTATTATTTCTTCCTGAAGTCTCTAAATCTTTGAGATGATGTTCAGAAGTCACTAGAGAGCTTCTGGTGCAATGTTTAAAAACGGCCAGAGGCAGGGCCTAGCACTATTTGAATCATGGGAGCGCTGAGGGGAGGGAGGGAGGGAGGGAGGGAGGGAGGAAGGGAGAGAGAGAGAGAGAGGGAGAGAGAGAGAGATAGAGAGAGAGGTGAGTCAAAGAAGGGCAACTAAAGGGTTAAGCAAATTTTTGATTTGTAGGAGGGAGTAATTGAGATCATTGACAGGGAGGGGTAGCTAAAGAGGAGTGGCCAGTGAAGCTTAGATTTGAGGAAAAACTTGTTCCCACAGAAGTAAAGCTGGTAAGTTACTTTAGTAAATTTTAATAAATTATTAAATTTGGATTAGGAAATCGAGGCAGTTGTTAGGGCAGTCCATAGCTCTGGTTGTAGGATGTGGGAAGTCAGGGGCAGCATGTTTGTTCCTGATGACTACACCTGTAAAAAGTGCTTCCAGCTGCAGCTCCTGACAAATAGAGTTGGACGAACTGTGGAGGTAGAGGCAGTAATATACAGAAGTTTCGGGGAAGCTGTCATCCTTAATAGTCAGGAGATGTGTGACTGTCAGGAGAGGGAAGTGGAAGAGGCAGACAGTGTAGAGCACCCCTGTGGCCATTCCTCTCAACAATAAGTATACTGTTGGGGGTGATGACAACAGGGATGAGTTGAGGTGCTCATGTCTCTGACACAGAGACTGTTCCCTTGGCTCAGAAGAAAAATGGGTAGCAGAGGAGAATGATGGTAATTGGGGATGTTGGTTAGACAAGTGGCTAGGAGGTTCTGTGGACAAGATTGAGGCTCCTGTATGGTATGTAGTCTCATAGGTGCCAGGGTCGAGGATATCTCTGACTGAGTTCATAGCATTCTGGAGAGGGTGGGTGAGCAGCCAGATGTTGTGGTCTATGTGGGGACCAATGAGATAGATAGGAGTAGGGATGAGATCCTGAAGAAGGAATAATGGAAGTTAGGAAAGAAGCTAAAAAGCAGGACTTCAAGGGTGATAATCTCAGGATTGCTGCCTGTGCCATGTTCCAGAGAGAGTAGGAACAGGAAGTTGTG
The DNA here is from genome assembly GCF_036971445.1 of Narcine bancroftii. Taxonomy (NCBI): domain Eukaryota; kingdom Metazoa; phylum Chordata; class Chondrichthyes; order Torpediniformes; family Narcinidae; genus Narcine; species Narcine bancroftii. Next base: position 191,799,945 of record NC_091474.1, read on the forward strand.
TCAGATGATGAATGCATGGCTGAAGAGTTGGGGCAAGGATTCAGGTTTGTGGCTTATTGGGGTCTCTTTTGGGGAAGGTCTGACCTGTACAAAATAGATGGGCTACTCCTGAACTGGAATGGGACCAATATCCTGCTGGGCAGGTTTGTTAGAGCTGTTGGGGAGGGTTTAAACTATTTTGGTGTGGGGGGGGGGGGGGTGGTGGAGTCCGAATGTGAGTGCAGAGATTAGTGGAGAAAGCCAAAATCTTGATTCTACAATGGTGAGGAAGGAGAGGCAGGGACACAACATAAATGTAGCCAGTTAGAGGGGTTAAAATGTGTCTATTTCAATGCTAGGAGTATTAGGAATAAAGGGGATGAACTTAGAGCATGGATCAGTATGTAGAGCTATGATATTGTGGCTGGAGGAAGGACAGGACAGGATTGGGTTTAGTAATTTAAAAAGAATAGGACAGGAGGTAGAAAAGGGGGAGGAGTGGCATTCCTGGTCAAGGATAGTATTAGGCATGTAGGACACTGCAGAGGGACAGTCCATTGAGTTGGTGTGAGTGGAAGTCAGAAATAGAAAGAGACCTATCACTGTGCTGGGAGTAGTCTATAGACCCCCAAATAGCCCTTGGGACATGGAGGAGCAGATAAGCAGGCAGATTTTGGAATGGTGCAGTGAATACAGTGTTGTAGTTATGGGTGATTTCAATTTCACTAATATTGACTGGCACTTACTGATTGCAAGAGGGATAAATGGGGATAAACTTGTCAAGTACGTACAAGAAGGATTCCTAACACAATATGTGGACAGGCTGCTGAGAGGAGAAGCCATACTGGTTCTGGGGAAATGGACCTGATCCGGTGGGGAAGCATTTTGATGAGAGTGACCACAGCTTCCTTAGCTTCAACATAGCTATGGAGAAGAATATAAACAGTCAAACTGGGAAAGTGCTCAACTGGGGAAGGGCTAATTATGAAGGGATGAAGCAGGAAATAGTGTGAGTAAAATGGAGACAGATGTTTAAGAGTGAAAGCACAGAAGTAATGTGAAGGAAGTTTAGGGACCATTTGTGCAGTGTTCAAGATAGGTTTATCCCACTAGGACAAGGAAAAGATGATAGGAAAAGGGAGCCATGGCTGATGAAATAGGTCAGGTAACTAGTCAAGAGGAAGGAAGATGGAAATAGGAAGGGCTCATGAGAGGTATATGGTAGTCAGAAAGGTGCTTAAAGGACTGGGAGAGCTCAAAGGTAGCATGAGAAAGCCTTGGCATGTAGAATTATTGAGAACCCCAAGGTGTGTTATGCATATGTGAAGAACAGGAGGACGACAAGAAGATTGGGCTGCTAAAGGATAAATGAGGCAACATCTGCTGGAGGTTGGGGAGGTCCTAAATTAATACTTTGTGTCAGTATTCACAAGAGAAAAGGACCTTGTACAGTGAAACCACTGTATATGTAAACATCTTGATCTTGTATGTGCGACCCTGCTCTCACTGGGCTGCTTGTGACTCCTTCCCTTCCCCATAAAGGCTGCCATGCCACAACCCTGCCCCCAATTTGAATCTGGGTCAGTGTGAGCCAGCAACTCCAGAGATGCTGTCCATCTCTATCTAATAAAAGCCTTCAGTTACTGTACTTCAGAGGTCAAAATTTTTAGCAGGCCTGTATACTAGACAACATAGAGATTTAGGAAGCATAAGTGTTGGATCTTCTCAAAAACATCTTGATTAACAAGTCCCTGGGCCCAGATGCAATATAATCCAGGCTGCTGTGGGAAGTGAGAGAAGAGATAGCTGGGGTAGTAGCCATCTTTGAATCCTCTTTGGCTGCTGGGGGATTGGAGAATTCCAAACTTGGTCCCGTTGGTTTTTTTTTAAAGTAATGGGAGAACCCTGGGAATTATAGACTGGTGAGTCTTGCATTAGTGGTGTGTAAACTTTTGCAGTGGATTTTTAAGGTTAGGATCTATGAGAGTTTGGGGAAGTACAGTCTACTCAAGGATGGTTAGCATAGCTTTCTGAAGGGATGGTCATACCTCATGAGTCTAATTGAGTTTTATTTTTAGAGGAGATAAAAGAAATTGAGAGTAGGGCAGTACATGGATTTCAACAAGGCATTTGACAAGGTTCCTCACTAGAAACTCATCCAAAAAGTCAAGAGGTATAGGATCAGTGGAACCTTGACTGTGTATATTTTTTTAAAAAATAATGGCTTGTAGGAAGAAAGCAGAGCATTCTGCCTGGAGGTCAGTGACTAGTGAAGTGCTGCAGGGATCTGTTTTGGGACCTTTTCTCTTTGATTTTTAAAAAAAATATCTATAAATTACTTGGATGAAGAGATGGAAGGGTGCGTCAGTACAGATACACAATCCTTTATCTGGAAATCTAAAATCCGGAAAACTCCAAAATCCAGCAAGTGGGGCAAGGGACCAGCAGTATGAGTTGGGTGGGCTTAAATCTGGCTTTCTGAAATCTGGAAAAATCCTAAATTCAGAACACACTGTCCCCCAAGGGTTCCAGATAAAGGATTGTGTACCTATATAGTTGCAGATGATACAAAGGTTATCTTAAGGTTACAAGAGGATATAGACAGGATGCAGAGTTAGGCAGAAAAGTGATAAATGGATTTCAATCTGCAAAAGTCTGAGGCTATGCATTTTAAGACCATAGAGAGTATTGTGTTCAGTTCTGGTCACCTCATTATAGGAAAGATGTGGATGCTATGAAGAGGGTGTAGAGCACACATGTCAAACTCTGGCCCGCGGGCCAAATTTGCCCCGCAATATAATTATATTTGGCCCGCAAGATCATATTAAATATATATTAGAGTTGGCCCGCTGGCCGCCGCGCCAGTATAGCGCATGCACACTGAAGGTGAAAATGAAGACGCCGGAGGTGTGGAGGGATCTCAGAGTCCCGAATCCCGGGGATCGGAGCACCGCACTCAGCCCGCCCGGCTCCCGGACACACAGATGCAGCTGGAGTTGGGGACCATCCTCGCTAGATCTGCGCTTCAGCGGCGACGCCGGACTGAATGTCTCGTTGGCGATGCCTTCCCCCTCGCTCCGTGCACGGCGGACCCTGCCTCCCGCTCCTTTTGTTGAAGACGAGCCCGGCGCCGTGAGATCGCAGTTTAATCCCTCTCCAACCATGGGAGGAGGGTGGAAGCAACGCGCTCTTCTCAGCCAATTCCTCCACCGTCCCGGACGCCGGCGTTTCAACGGGGGGTTCGGGTGCCTTCGTCAGGCGACCGACCTGTTGGTCCAAGACAAGGGGAGAGTGTACAAACTCCATACAGACAGCACCTGAACTCGGGTGAACGTGGAGCTGCGACCCCACATTCCACATCAGAACTGTGTGTAAGATTGGGAGCAGTGAGACGGAAGCTTATTTTGTTCCTGTGATTTAAGCCTTTCTTGGGGTGGGTGGGGTCCTTCCCTGACCACTTGCCTAACAATTAACCTAATCAGATGTGGAGTTACCACAATACAACAGTTCTCAACCTTTTTCTTTCCACTCGCGTCCCTGTGCCATTGGTGCTCTGTGATTAGTAAGGGATTGCTTAAGGTAGTCTGTGGGTGGGAAGAAAAAGTTTGAAGACCACTGCTTTAATCATCCCTCATTGACTCGTCATGTGCACAGTTTCAGAACGCTAATGGAAATCCCACATCAGTCCGAAGTTGCCACGTCTGAATATGGGCATGGGCAGATTCACGTTGAAACATTGAAGCAGTGTCTTTTAACCACCCGACTTTTGTAAGCATTGTCCTGACGAAGTCTGTGAGAGACGCTGCCTTCAGCAGTGAACAAGTAGCAGTCAGTGAGAAACGCTGCCTTCAGCAGCGAACGAGTAGAGTCAGGCAGTTCCGTTGAATTGTGGCTAGTATCTGATGTCCTCTTCAGCCCCGAACCCTAGGGCCACCGATCTCCGAAGGCTGTGTGGAGCCTGATATTAAAGTGTCAAGCAGCTCACGTTGTTGATAACTGGTGCTCCCCTTCACGGGGTGATGAAAAGAGACCAAGCTGGGGGGGGATTGTTTCTCGTGAATTTCAGCTTGCCTGTGAGTCTCTCCCTGTGTGTGGAATGTACATTGATTAATCACTATGTAGGCTGTTAACTGACTATCGCTACTGTGTTCCCCTGGTCCGTATTAAAATTGTCCTAAATCTATGCCCTGTCTACACTGTAAAGTATCACAATTGTAACCTCTGCTGCCCCTATTCCAGGAGGACTTAAAACATAGCGAGTACTGAAGTGACATATCCATTTAACGAACAATATTCCAAAAAATGAATAAACAACAATAAATGTAAAAACCATTAAAATATAACAATAAATGTATAAACCGTTAAAATACGACAATAAATGTATAAACCATTAAAATACGACAATAAAAAATACAACAATAAATGTATAAACCGTTAAAATACGACAATAAATGTATAAACCATTAAAATACGACAATAAAAAATACAACAATAAATGTATAAACCGTTAAAATACGACAATAAATGTAACATTACGGCACTCTGTCACGGCGCAGTGTAAGTTTCAGGTCTGAAGGATGAGGAACTGCATGCCAGGTTGAGGGTTGAATCTGTGTGTCGTGATGTTGTGGTTCAGAAGCTGGTTTAATTCTTTGAATGTGGGTCCAGCCTTTCTCTCTTGTTCTTACTGCGGTGTCTGTAATTAAAAGTACACAGAAGGGACCATCCCAGGCAGGTTTTAGTTGATCCTCTTGCCATGCTTTTACATAAACCCAATCACCAGGTTTAATAGAATGTATAGGAAAGTCTAAGGGTGGTGTTTGGGCTAATAGTCCCTTTTGTTTCAAATCTTGGATGGAAGTAGAAAGCCCTCGTAAAAATTTGGAAATGTATTGGTCATTAGCCTCAGGAATGGGAGAATCAGTGTGGAACCCCATAAATGGGAGCCCAAACATCATCTCATACGGTGAGACTGCAAGATCTTTACGAGGTGCTGTCCGAATTCTAATCAGGGCTAATGGTAACGATTTAATCCAGGAAAGACCAGTCTCTTCATTAAGTCGAGTGAGTTGGAGTTTCAATGTTTGATTCATACGTTCGACTCGACCCGAACTTTGGGGATGCCATGGGGTATGTAGTTGCCATTCTATTCCTAGGTTCTTGCAGACACCCTGTAGAATCTGAGAGGTGAAATGCGTACCTCGATCTGAATCAATGGTCTGCATCATACCGTATCGTGGAATGACACATTCAATGAGTATTCTGATGACAGTGTTGGCACGATCATTCGGGGTAAGAAAAGCTTCAACCCATCTTGTAAAATGATCGACCATGACAAGGAGAAATTTGTAAATACCAATCTTAGGAAGTTCAGTAAAGTCTATTTGTATGCGCTGGAACGGGCGAACGGCAATGTCGCGACCGCCAGGTATTACTTGGCGCATCGATTTCTTATTAACCCTTTGACAAATGGGACAAGATCTAGTAGCAAGTTTAGTAATATTGTATATGCCAGGGCAGTGAAGGAAACGTCCAAAGGTATCAACAAGGGACTGGGTTCCCCAATGCATTTGTTGATGTAACTGATCTATGACTTGGCGGGCTATGGCTTTGTTAAGGACTTGCCGTCCGTCTACTGTCCACCACAACCCGTCGGCAGTCTGGCAAAATCCCTTATCTCTCATTGAGACCTCCTCTTCCCGTGAAAAGATGGGGTTCTTTTTAATCTCTATCGGCGTGGGCAGTAGCTGATACATGTGAATCTTTTCTGCTAATGCTGCTTGTTTGGCAGCTGCATCAGCCTGCCTGTTTCCTCTAGCTTCAGGACTGTTACCAGTCTGGTGTCCCCGCACATGTACAATGGCAATTTCGGACGGGAGTGTTAAAGCCTCTAGGGATTGGGTAATTAACTGTTCATGGGCTAACTTTTGTCCTTTGCCAGTTATCATCCCTCTTTCTTTCCATATCTTACCGAAGGTATGGACTACACCAAAAGCATATTTAGAATCAGTGTAGATCGTTCCTACCTTGTTCTCTAGTTCGTGGAGTGCTCTACAGAGGGCATATAGCTCACAGGATTGTGCTGACCAATGACCAGGGAGGCGACCAGCTTCGATCATCAGTTACTGTTTACCGTCCACTATACTATACCCATTATAGCGGGTTCCTGCAATACAACGTGAAGAACCGTCAATAAACAATCTTTCTCCTTCAGTTAAAGGGACATCGGTTAGGTCTTCCCTAATTTTTGTTTGTAAGTCGATAACCTCTGAGCACACATGTTCTAAATTGTTTGAGGGCTGGTCATTAGTTGGAGAGATGAGGAAGGCTGCTGGGTTGAGAGTTTTGGTCGTGAGTAAGGTCAAATCATTGCTGTCCATTAGTATCGTTTCATATTTTAAGATTCTCGAATCCGTGAGCCACCTCCCAGCCCGCTGCAATAGAATATTGCGGACTGTATGAGGGGTATGAACTATCATAGGGGCGCCGAAAGTAATCTTTCATCCTTCTTCAACCAAAATTGCAGTGGCTGCTATGGCTTGTATACACTCTGGCCAGCCGCGACAAACGGGGTCTAAAAGCTTTGACAGGAAAGCCACTGGTTGTCTATAGCCAGCCCTGCTTTGGGTGAGCACTCCGGTGGCTGCCCCAGCTTTGGTATTAGTGTATAAATCAAAAGGTTTGTTTAGGTCGGGTAGCGCTAAAACTGGGGCACGCGTAAGGCACTGTTTAACAAAGTTAAAATTTTCAATCTCTTCATCCGTCCAGTCAAGGGTTTCGGTTCCTATACTGGGAATCTTATCATAAAGGAATTTGACCAGGTTCGAATAATTTTCTATCCATATTCTACAGAATCCCACTAACCCAAGGAATTTCCTGAGTTCCTGGGCATTTTTGGGAGGGGGGATCTGTATAATACCAGTTATTCTCTCCGGGCTAATTTTCCTGGTTCCTTGACTAACTAGATGTCCTAAGTATTTGACCTCAGATTGCACAAATTGTAGTTTGGACTCACTGACTCTCAGACCTTTCTTCTCCAAAAAATTTAAAAGTGCTACCGTAAAATCTTTAGCTAATTCATAAGTTCTTGCTGTGATTAGCAAGTCATCCACGTACTGTATGAGTTGGCAATTTTCTCTCCGAGGAGCTTCATCTAATACCCGCTCTAGGACTTGACCAAATAAATTGGGCGATTCTGTAAAGCCTTGTGGAAGGACAGTCCACCGGTATTGGTTTTTACGGCCAGTAAAGGGGTTCTCCCATTCAAAGGCGAACATGTCTCTGCTCTCTGTTGCTAATGGACAAGTCCAGAATGCATCCTTGAGATCAATGACACTAAACCATTGATTATGGGGGTCAATTTTACTCATGATGGTATAGGGGTTGGGTACAACCGGGTGACGGGCAAGAATGAATTTGTTAAGCTCCCTCAAGTCCTGTACTAGGCGGTAGGTGCCGTCTGGTTTTTGAACAGGTAAAATCGGGGTATTAAAGGGAGACATACAGGGTTCAAGTATACTGTCCTGAATCAACTGGTCAATCACGGGCTGTAAACCTTTCCGGCCAGCCATCGGAATCGGGTACTGTTTCTGTCTAACAATTCGTTGAGTATCTTTTAAAGTGACTTGTAGCGGAGGAATATCGAGGATTCCTCTATTTCCCTTTCCTGCCCATACTCTTGGATTTATTAGTTTGCGATCTTCCTCGTTTAAAACATAGAATTGTACTCCAATGCCTGATTGTAGAGGTCGAGTACCGATAGCCAATTGGTCCTGTAAATCCCTTCCTAGCAAGCATACTCCGGCTTGGGGAAGTAATAGAAGATCCTCAATTATGATCTTATCTCCCATTTGAATTCTGACTTCTCGCAATACCGGGACTGGAAAGTCTCGTCCTCCTACCCCAGAAACTGTAACTGTCCCTTCTATTTTCACCCCCTGGGGTTGGTGTAGAACGCTAGATCGGGCGGCTCCAGAATCGACCAAAAATGTCATCTTATCCCTGTGGGGTCCTATGCATAAATTAACTAACGGTTCTCCTTGCAGCCCCACGGTATGTATTAATTGAGAACCGTGACCCCCCTATTCGTGATCAGCTTCCATCAGGGCATAGGAACGTGTGTCCATTGCTCGCAGTGGGCATTCCTTTTTAAAGTGCCCTTCCTTTTTACAATGAAAACAAATAAGGGGTCCTGTTTCCCAATCTTTCCCAAAATTTCTAGGGGGCATACGTCGTCCCCGGAATCCTCCTCTACTCCTCCACCTGCTGGGGTCTCCACCTCCCCACCCGTGGCTCCCCTCACCTCGTACAGAAGTTGGCCAGTAATCCTTATCTTTTTCGTGATGGTCAGCTACTATTCCTTTGACTGTTTGTAATAGAATTTTAGCTTTCCCTTTTTGTTTATCCTCTGCCCTCTGGACAAATGCTCTCTGAGCAATCTGCAGTAACTGGGTAATTCCTTGCTCGTGCCAATTTTCTGTCTTTTGTAGCTTTCTTCTGATGTCTGGGGCTGAGTTCGTAACAAAACCCGTTAGAACCAATTGTTCCCCTGCTGGGGATTCTATGTCGAGACCCCCATATTGTTGAATTGCCGTGCGCAATCTATTGAGAAATGCAGAGGGGGTCTCCTCGGGACCTTGGGGAACCTCAAAGGCTTTTTTGAAGTTCTGTCCTTTGGGGACAGATTCCTTGATTCCTTTGATCAAATTAATCCTGTATTCCTCCATCAGTGTGCGGCCACCACTGGTATTTTTGTCCCAATTAGGTTTTGTGAGGGGGAATTTGACTTCTCCAGGGGTCGCCTCGTGTCCCCCTTGGTGTTCCTTATCCCATACTCTAATGCCTGCCTGTCAGATCATTCCCCGCTCATCTAAGGTAAACAAAGTCTTAAAGATGGATGTTAATTCCTCCCAAGTATACAGATTTGGTCCCAAAAATTGGTCTAACTGTTCGGCACATCCCTGGGGATCTTCTATCAGGGAGATTAATTCTTTCTTAAAATTACGTACTTCAGTGCTGGTCAGGGGCACATTTACGAACCCAAGACCTTCTCCCACGGGAACCTCCCGCAGGGGTCGCATCCAGCTAATTTCTGGTTTCTTAGATTTCTGTTCCTGTTCCCTGAGAAGTGAATCGCAGGGTTCTGCCACTTCTTCCTGAGGGATCTCACGCTGTTCTGAATTACAATGTTCTACCTCTACTGTCAACGGAGGTGGTAATCGAGCGCTTTGTGAGCGAGTCACCATACCACTCCGGTTCTCCTCTTTCTTCTCTAGTGGTGGGGGAGGAGGGGGAGGTGCAGAAGGGTAGGTCATAGGAGGGGAAGGAAAGATAGGAGCCGGCATAGGAGGAACATAAGGTGGAGGGAGGGAATGTAACACATCCCAACCCTGTGATTCAGGGACAAAAGGTTCCTCCTCTCTCTTATCCCTGAATTCTTTCTCATTCAAAACCAGTTGTTCAATGGGTCCCTTGAGCCAGCAGGCTGCATATTCCCTGCTCTCAACATTGTCTTTCTGGTTTTGATAGAGCCAGATGTTCAAAGCTTGACACATCCATTCATCCTCGGATCCGAACTTTGGCCAGTACACGGAGCTCCCTTTAACCGGGTATTTAACCCATTCAATACAACAATTTGTCTTTCCCACGGGTCTTTCCCGTGCCCCACTCAGATAACATCAACCCAAGCGGGCTGTACGTAGCTATCTGGTGTTCACATCCTGAACCAGGACTCTCTTCCTTGCTACTCATTATTCCCATACTTATAAACAAGTAAAATTACTCTTACCGAGTTCCAGTAGCAATGCTCTAGCGCGCTTCCTTCCGTCGTTTGTTCTCAATGCCTCTTCTCGGATATCACTCGCTTCTTCCACTGACCAGCCACCCGTCACCCGTGAGTCCAGCTGAATCAGCCGGGGTGCACCTACTCTCGTCGTCGGGGCACTCTGTCAGTGGAGGGAGTGTGATCCCGGACGAGTCCCCATTTGTTAGAAATTAAAGTACCTTTAAAGAAATTGCTCGAGACAAAAATTGAGAACAAAGAACATTTATTACTACAACAATGCAAAGTTGGGTGCTTCCCCTTTCCCTGGGAATACACACATATACTGGGGCTCACCCAACTTTTATACAGTCAATTTCAGTATCAGAGTGCCCTCCCCCTTACATTCTTCTGCCCCCTGGATGGGTTTGGCATAGGTAGTCCTTCCTGCCTACGTGCAGTTTCAGTACACTTGGAGGACCAGGGGGTATCCTATGGGTGCCCCATCACGTCATTGTCCTTATTCACACCTTCCTGATTCTCGGGGCTACAATCTCTTGGTATGCGGAGTTGACTCATTCTATCTAGGGTTGGCTAATTTCATATGTATAAATCTGTGTATGGTTAGCTAATTAGATATGTAGGACTTGGTACTTCTGTCCAGGGCTAGGAGACCTTTATCTGATCCAGACTACCTCAACTTCCTACATTCTATTGTACCTTACCATTCCTTTTCTTAGTCTTATGGTGGCTCTTGTCACACAGAAGATTCTTATGTTAATCGTGCTGACACTGCTTTCCTGCATCCTAATCCCCAAGCTCATCCTGTTTGTACTGGTTACAGCCATTAACTGATGAATTTTAGTTTCTTCCATGTTCATAATTTTAGATCAATTTTCCCATCTCTCACAGTAACAATTGGGTCTAGAGCAGTGATTCTCACCTTTTCCTTCCCACTCACATCCCACCTTAAGCAATCCCTTACTAATTACCGAGTTCCGATGGCATAGGGCACACATGTCAAACTCTGGCCCGCGGGCCAAATTTGGCCCACGATATAATTATATTTGGCCCGCAAGATCATTTCAAAAATGTATTAGAGGTGGCCCGCTGGCCGCCGCGCCAGTATAGCGCATGCACAGTAATACAACAAATCCCAGAATGCATTGGCGTCAGCCTGCTAATTGCCCCCACCTCCTCTGTTTACGTTGCAGGGTCTCACCGTGGATTCTGGTTTTGGGGCCTGGCCGGTGTCAGGGGAAGCCAAGGACGCTTCCCAGCGCCCGGAACCTGAGGCCTCGGGCCTGACCTCGCCAGGACCGTTGCCCACTCCCCCTCCCTGCCGCAAGCCGATCTGCGACTCACGGTGGCGGGGCCACTGATCCACCAAGATGCCGCCCTGCAGCGAGAGCCGATGCCCCCGCACTGTCGTTGTCCAACCCGATCGCCTGCAAACCCCGCCCTCCCGTACACAGGCCTGAGTAAGTATTATGAACTTTAATCTCAGGATAAAACGATCTTCCAATTGTTTCATGTCACAGTGATAAATATATTCCTGGTTAAAAATGGTCCTGCACCTGGATACAAGCTCATTAGGCATAAAACTTAAAAAGTGTGTAAATCAAAGGATATCTGTACCAATGGAAAAAGGGCATGGCAAATAACCCTGCTAGAGTTCATGCCCACAATCAGTCACCCATTTGATTGTTTCAGGAATCATGTTATTCTCCCACATTCTCAATAGCCCTCAGATTTTACTATTCGACAGCACACTAGCAACATTTGACAAATCCTCTATAGAGAAATATTATTTATTGAATATTTTATTTCTCATTTGTTAATGCTTCTGGAAAGAGTTTATCCAAAACTATTATTAAACATTTATTTTAATAAGAAAAAGTTTAACATTACATATGTTGAAAGAGAAAACATGCAGATGTTGTTGAAAATTTTCAATAAATATTTAGTTCGGCCCTCGACTCAGTCCAAGTTTTTAATTTTGGCCCTCCGTGAATTTGAGTTTGACACCCCTGGTGTAGAGATTTGCCAGGACATTTTGGGGGAATGAATCTTGTAAGAAAATACTAGCAGAGCTGGGACTTTTCATTTTGGATTGTAGAAGGATGAGGGGAAACTTGATAGAGGTCCACATGACTGAGAGGCATAGATAGGGTGGACAGCAAGCACTTGTTTCCTAGGGCAGGATCAGCAAACACCAGAGGACTTGTGTACAAAGTGAAGGGAGGGAAGTTTAGGGGAGACATCAGGGATAGATTTTTATAGAGTTATGGTTGGCTGGAAGGCCTTGCAGGGTGTGGTGATGGTGGCTGAAATATTGGGGAGGCATTTAAGAAAATCTTAAACAGACACCTGGATGAAAGGAAAATAGAGGGTTAGTGGGTAGGTTGGTTTAGAACATTTTTTTGAAGTAATATATGGGTTAGGTCAACATTAAGGACTGAAGGGCCTGTACTGGTTCATTGATTTGCATTGCATACTTCTCTGATTCATTGTTTGCATTGTCAATTAATTATTTAATTAAGTATTGGTTAAAATAAAACTAAAGATGCTTCACTGTCTTATCAATAAAAACCTTAGCACCAAGTCCATTAGGAATTAGTGGAGCAGATGATCCAAGAGTGAAGCTTTAAGGAGCATAGAACATTACTGAAGAGTACAGGCCCTTTGGCCCATGATCTTGTGCTGATCTATTTATACCTAGCCTGAAAATAAAACAAACTGAACCTTCCCTACCTCAAAATATTTTTCTTTCATCTATGTGCCTGTCTAAGAGTCTCTTAAATGCCCCTATTGTTCCTCCACCACTACTCCTGGCAATGCATTCCAGGCACTCATAACTTTTTTTAAAAAAAAGCACCCAGTGACTCCCCTAAATTTTCCTTGCTTAATTTTGCACAAATGTCCTCTGATGTTGGGTTTCCTTGCCCTGGGTAAAAGGTGAGGGGGAGGGAGAGAATTGTTTTTCTTTTCTTTTCCATCCTCAGACCTGAATATTCTTGAAGGAGTTGATGGAGCTTGAGAGAGGTGGAAAAAGTTTAGAAATCGAATCTCCGAAATTAGGACTCTAGTAGGTCAAGACACTGAACAATGTTTTTTAAAAAAAAAACAAATGATCGTTGCTCTTGTAAGTGAACCAAATAAATTATTCTGAAATATTTATTTTATGTTGAATTTTTGTGTACTTCTGATTATTATGTATTGTCTTGTGTGTGCTCACTATGGTCCCAGGGAAATGTGGTTTCATCTGAGTTAACTATACCCAATCGGATGATAAATTGAAACCTTATTTTGAAGATAAAATGGGAGGTTTCAAAGAACAGGCTGGTTTGTGGGTCTGAAGGGAATAGAGATTGGGATAACCAAGTGTACAGAGAGCTATGAAAATGTGCATTTTTAAATTGAGGCTTTATTAGACTGGGAAGGAATGATCATGAATGTGGATAGTTATGGATGACTTCAAGCTTATGAATGGGAGTCTACCAAGGGAATGTTGCATTAATCAGGTCCAGAAGTAACAAAATAATGCATGTGGTTTCAGTGCTGAGACAAAAGTTTCTGATCATTTTACTCTGACAGAAATAATTATTGTCAGGAATGATATAACTGTCTGATCACGTTATTTGCACGATCTGGCAGTGGGGTTGGACCCAAGGAACCGTCTCACTGATGGAAAGCTGAGGCCAATATGGATGTCAAAGTGACCAAGTTCAGTAGAGAACAAGAAAAGTCTGGTTGATTAAATTGATTTTATTTTAATGCCAGAAACCTGACCAGTGAGGCACGTAAAAACAAGGCATGGACTGGAATATAGGACTGGGAAAACAAAAACATGGCTGAGAGAGCAGCATAATGTTCCACGAACCAAATGCTACAGACAGAAGGAGGTAAGAAAGGGATGGGGGAGAGTAGGAGTTGGATTTTTGATTGAAGAGAACATCAAAACTGAACTTGGAGGACATGCTTGGGGAATCGTCTGATAAGGTGTGCAAGACCCTTTCCACCCTGCACACATCTTTCAGCTGCTCCTGTCAAGGAAGGAATGCAGGAGTATCAGACCCAGCCTCACAAGGCAGAGGAACAGCTTCTTTACATAGGCAGTGAGAATGCTGAATAACCAAAGAAACTGCTCACACTAACCATCCAAGACAAAATGATATGTATTTATTTTTGTAGATAAAATACTTGTCCTGCATATGTGTTATTTGTATGTTATGTCTGGTTGTCTGCATGTTTTGTACCATGGACCGAGGATGCTGTTTTGTCTGGTTATACTTGTACAATCAGATAACAATAAACTTGATTATATGGGTGAAATTTAGAAATAAGGGGATAATCAATTTGGGATTGTATTATAGGCACCCCAATAATACGTGGAAACTAAAGGATCAAATATGTTAGACTGCAGAGAGCAGTGATGATTATTTCAAATTCCTCATATCAACTGGGATTCTGATAACATAATGAGTTTAGATGAGAAGGAATTTATTAAATCTGTCCAGGAAAGTTTCCTTAGACCAGCCATTCTCAACAGGAGGGGAATGACACAGCCCTGGGGACCACAACACATTTAAGGGGGTCATGGACTGAAATCTTTTTTTTCCTCAGTATGAGAAAAGTACAGAAGAAACTAATTAAACTGAACTCCTTCACAAGGAAGGGGCCTATAAATTTTAAGCAATCCTAAGCGAGCCATAGGCAAAAAGGTTGAGAATGGCTGCCTTAGACAGTATGTAAATGTGATTGACCAATAAGGACAAAACACTAGACCTACTATGAGGAATGAATCAGGGCAGATGACTGAAGTATCATTTGGGGAACTACTTTCAGACCAATAACCATAATTCTCTACAAGTTTTGAAATTATTGTGGAAAAATAATATTTTCAAAAGTTATAGAATAGTGGATAACTCCAAGTTAAAAAAACCTATATTGAGCAATGCTAATTTTTCTGCCATTGGCCAGGAAATTGCAAAGGTTGACTGGGAGGTTTTTCCCACAGGCAAAAAACATTTGGTAGGTTGCAGGCTTTAAAAAGTGAGATCATGAGTAACATGTTAAAGGCAAGGGTGGCACGTTAGGGAACCCTGGTTAATGAGGTATATTGAGACTCTAGTCTTGAAAAAGGAGGCATGTATCAGCAGCTACTGTTAAATTAATCCCTTGATGTATATTAGCAATGTAGGCATAAACTTAAGAGGGAAATCAGGAGGACACAAAAAAAAACTAACAAAGATAGTTCTGGAAGACCAAGTTGATGCAACTCCTGAGCAATTCTACAGGTATATTAAATGCAAAAGGGTAACAAAAGAGGCAATAGGATCAATATGGTCATCTATGAAATGAGTCCCAAGAGATGGATGAGGTCTTAAATGAAATATTACAGATGATGCTTGTGGTCTTCAAGCTTATTAAGGTGGCTAAATTTCAAGGGCATAACCAAATGCATCCCAGGACTATGCAAGCTAAAGAAGAAATGTCTGGGGTCTTGGCAATGAAGATGACAACATCTTAATATTGAAGACTGGAGATTAGTTAATGTTCTTCTTTATTTAAGAAGGGCTAAAAAGACAGCCCAGGGATCAGCAAATCAATGAGTCTAACATCAGTGGTGGGAAAGTTACTGGAGGTGGATTTTTTTGAGAGACATGATCTATGCGCATTTAAAAAGATAAGGAATGATTAAGGATGGTTATCATAGCTATAGGTGTGTGGAAATTGAGTCTCTTTTTGGAAGAGTTATCCAAAAGGATTAGCAAAGGGAGTGCGGTGGACTTTTTCTACTGAGATTTCAGCAAGGCTCTTAACAAGGTCTGACATGGTAGGATAGATTAGAAGGAGAGATCACATGGATTAAGGGTGTGGTGGCTAATTGGATTCAAAATTGGGTTAGTGAAAGAAATCAGAAGGTGGTGGATTGGAGACGTGTGACCAGTGGGTTGGAGGTGTGACCAGTACCAGACAATCAGTTCACTGTTGGCTGTCATTTATACTAACAATTTGAGAGATAATGCAGTTAACGTGTGTACAAATAACACCAAAATTGGTATGAACTATTAAAGTGCACCAAGGACTAATAGATGGAATTTAATTTGGATAAGTAAGTGTAAAGTGTAGCGTTTTGGTAAGTCAAACTAGTGCAAGAGTTGCACTGTAAATGGTGGGGCCCTAGAGAGAGTGTTAAAGAATAAAGAAACCTAAGCCACAGGTACACCAAAATTGGAGAAACAGTATTGAAGATGGCATAATATGCCTTTAGTATATCAGATGCAGGATTTGATAATCATCTTCCAACTATAAAGGATGTTTGAGACCAAATTTGATGTTTTGTGGGATATCTGATCTCCTAATTATAGGAAGGATTTCATAAAGCCAGAAAGGATGCAAAAAATATTGACATGTACATTTCCAGGATTGGGGGATTTGAATTACAAGGAGTGATTGGATAGACTTGAGCTATATATAGTTTATGATAATTCTGCATTGCGTTTTTGTGCATGCACCATGATCTGAAGAGACAGCGTTTTGTCGGTTGTATATACTTTAACTAGTATTTGCCAAAGCCCTTTCCTACTCATGGTGTCGAAGGCTTTGGTGAGGTCAACAAAGGTGTTGTAGAGTCCTTTGTTTTGTTCTCTGCACTTTTCTTGGAGCTGTCTGAGGGCAAAGACCATGTCAGTAGTTCCTCTGTTTGCGCGAAAGCAGCACTGTGATTCTGGGAGAACGTTTTCGGCAACACTGGGTATTATTCTATTTAGGAGAATCCTAGCGAAGATTTTGCTTGCAATGGAGAGCAGCGTGATTCCCCTGTAGTTTGAGCAGTCTGATTTCTCACCTTTGTTTTTGTACAGGGTGATGATGATGGTATCACGAAGGTCCTGAGGCATCTTTCTTTGGTCCCAGCAGAGCTTGAAAAACTCATGCAGTTTGGCATGCAGAGTACTAGAGCACCTCGGATGCCCACCAAAGTTCCTCAACATGGTTATCCAACTGCACAAAAACCAACAAGGTCGGGTCAGATATAGCAATGAGCTCTCTGAACCCTTCTCCATTAATAATTGCGTGAAGCAAGGCTGCGTTCTCGCACCAACCCTCTTTTCAATCTTCTTCAGCATGATGCTGAAACAAGCCATGAAAGACCTCAACAATGAAGACACTGTTTACATCCGGTATCGCATGGATGGCAGTCTCTTCAATCTGAGGCGCCTGCAAGCTCACACCAAGACACAAGAGCAACTTGTCCGTGAACTACTCTTTGCAGACGATGCCGCTTTAGTTGCCCATTCAGAGCCAGATCTTCAGCGCTTGACGTCCTGTTTTGCGGAAACTGCCAAAATGTTTGGCCTGGAAGTCAGCCTGAAGAAAACTGAGGTCCTCCATCAGCCAGCTCCCCACCATGACTACCAGCCCCCCCACACCTCCATCGGGCACACAAAACTCAAAACGGTCAACCAGTTTACCTATCTCGGCTGCATCATTTCATCGGATGCAAGGATCGACAACGAGATAGACAACTGACTCGCCAAGGCTCCGAATCATGGGTCCTCTACCGGCATCACCTACAGCTCCTAGAACGCTTGCACCATCGTTGTCTCCGCTCCATACTCAACATTCATTGGAGCGACTTCATCTCCAACATCGAAGTACTCAAGATGGCAGAGGCCAACAGCATCAAATCCACGCTGCTGAAGATCAAACTGCGCTGGGTAGGTCACGTCTCCAGAATGGAGGACCATCGCCTTCCCAAGATCGTGTTATATGGCGAGCTCTCCACTGGCCACTGAGACAGAGGTGCACCAAAGAAGAGGTACAAGGACTACCTAAAGAAATCTCTTGGTGCCTGCCACATTGACTACCGCCAGTGGGCAGTTATCGCCTCAAACCATGTATCTTGGTGCCTCACAGTTCGGCGGGCAGCAACCTCCTATGAAGAAGACCGCAGAGCCCACCTCACTGACAAAAGACAAATGAGGAAAAACCCAACACCCAACCCCAACCAACCAATTTTCCCTTGCAACCGCTGCAACCGTGTCTGCCTGTCCCGCATCAGACTTGTCAGCCACAAACGAGCCTGCAGCTGACGTGGACATTACCCCTCCATAAATTTTCGTCCGCGAAGCCAATCCAAAGAAATAAGAAAGAATACTTTAACTTAATAAGTGAGTATTTTTCCCAGGGTAGGGAAGTCCAAAACTAGGTGTATAGGTTTAAGGTGAGAGGGAAAAGATTTAAAAGGGACCTAAGGAGCAACTTTTTCAGTGAGGTGGGTGCACATAAGTTTCCAAATAAAACAGTAGAGCCAGGTGTCATAGTGATGTGTGTGTGTGTGTGTGTGTGTGTGTGTGTGTGTGTGTGTGTGTGTGTGTGTGTGTGTGTGTGTGTGTGTGTGTGTGTGTGTGTGTGTGTGTGTGTGTGTGTGTGTGTGTGTGTGTGTGTGTCTACATATACATGTATATGGACATATACTTGGATCAGAAGAGTTTAGAGAAATTTGAAATTTGAGCCAAATAAAAACAGTTTGGATGGGCAGCCTGGGTGGCATGTATAAAGGGACTGATTCCATGCTCAATAAATAGCACTCTGTCATAATCAAAGTTACAAATAGTGAGCTAAAGCCTGAGATAATTGTTCATTCAATTCTGAATGTGGATAGAATAAAATTTGGAGTATAACACTGTTTTATAATCCATTGAGGGTCACTAGACATCAATGACATTGTAGACATGTTTTTGTTGAATTGTTTTTCTCTATTGAATTAGGTTATTATGGTAATTCTGGTACTCTCTATACAATGAACTAATTTGGCCCCACTTCAATATTAAACAGTACAAATATAATGGGTATGCCACTTTTACACAATCTTAATCACCTATTTTAATAATTTACTGCAGAAATAGCAAGTGAATTTTTTCATTTAGTGTTTGAATGAACACAAATGCTCAAAACACAGAAATGTAAGTAAATGTAAGTGAGCTAGAAGAAGAAAAAATTAAGAATTTAAGTTCAAAAGGAAAAAAAAACTCTTTACAAAGTTATTTACATTTATTCCTGGGTCAATAATGGTCATTCGTCATCTATAAATAAATGCAATTGTTAGCTGCTCTCATTATGTACAAATTTTTTTGGTATTTATGTTAACAGATAATTGTGGCAATTAGATCCTGCAGATATTTGTAAGGATTAGTAACGAGAATTATTGAAATTGGTTCAGGTTTGACTGTCTGACATTCTGTCTGACTGTCATAGAATATTTCAAACTAAAACATATTTGGATCTGGCACTTACAAAGCAATTAGCTTAACTGTGCTAAGACAGTCACCCTTCTGTCCTTGTAATAGACTTGCCAAGAACAGCAATTAAGGAATCGTGAAGCATTTAGACAGATTCACTGCTGCTTATTGCATCTCAAAATTAATTTTGAAGTTTAAATTTTTTGATTAAATGGCCTGAAATAATTAATTAATAATTCAATTATCTCAAAGCGTATCAGGTAGAGTTGGTTTACTTTAAGGGTTTACCACTATCACTATAGGGATCAAAAACTGTAAACATCAATCACCTCTGAAACAAAATTGTGGTCAACTCTGCACTAGACGAATACAATCTGCTGGAGGACTCAATGGGTTGAGAAGCATCAGTGAGGGGTGGGGGAGGAAAGAATGCTCAACATTTCAGACTGAAGCCTTTCATCGAGATTGGGAATGCAGAGATCAAGCTAGTGTAAAGAGGATGGGGTTGGGGGGGGGGGAATCAAAACAGGGCCCCATATAAGATTAGTGAATGAGGGAGAGTCAAGACATGATGGACAGAGGCAGGTGATTTGTAGATGCCGGACAGAGGGAGATGGGCAAGAAAAACAAAAGGGTCAGGTGGAGGAAGGTGAGTCAATCTTGGGGGGGGGGGGGGGGTGGGGTGGGCATGCATGCTGAGAAGGCCAGTGCTGGAATCAAATAAGAAGGGAATGGGAACATAAAGAGAGACCAAATGCAACCAAAGGAAGGGGAAGAGAGAGGGCAGAAGAATCCAGAGGGGATATGGGGGCAGAAGGGCATTGAACCCAAGAGAAGAGGGGATTAAAGAGGGATGGGGCTAGCTGCAGGGGAGGAGAGAGGAGGAAGAGCAGAGGGGGTATGAGGAAAAGAGGGTACCTCTGCTTCTGCCTTTCCCACCCCTTGCCTCATTTTTTTTTGTGTTTTGATCTCTTTCCCACACTCCCTATGTCATCCATCTTCCATTTTGGTGCTATCCTTTTCAATTCAAGGTGGTGCAGGACAATGATGAGAACGTCAGTGGAAATACTTGTGTGCTAGTTTACCTTTCAGTAATGTCAACTTTCTCTGAGATTGGTTCTGATTATAGACCCAGTAGTTAGGAAGAAAATAGAAATAATGTTCATTTTGCAGATTTATGGGCCACATGTACAGCCTGGGGAGCTAAGCATTTATTATAGAATTTTGGCATCTACAATTTCATTCCACAAATCAGTGGTAAAATTGGCACAACTTGCTTCGGGCAACCTGATTTGAGGAAAGTTTTTTGGTCACGTAGTTGAAAGCACCAGTCTGTTACATCAGTCGTGTATAATCATTGCTGTTGTGCCCTGCACTCCTCGTGGTTTTGTTGGGTAGTGCAGATCTGATCCACTGAGCCTCTACATAGACAGAATCTACACTGCTGCTCACAGACCAAATCTTCAACCACCTTGATGAGGCAGTTGAGCAGGACCTGGCGATAACTTTTCCTTGTGGCAGAGAGCCTGGAGTCCCCACTGTAATTATCACAGTCATTCTTGTCTGCTTTCTTGAAATGATTAGAATGAGGTCCCCTAGTGTACCTTTCCCAGGTATGAACAATGAGATTGTGGATATGTGATGGAGCCCTTCCCTGCTGAGCTTTAGAAATACAGATTTAGAAATTAAAAAATTGGAATTCAGAAACAATTTGCTCCCCAAGGCCTTATTTCTCAGTCGTAATATCATATTTTTGATTCTTTATTGATCAGAACTGTAGCCAGGCTAGTCCAAATCAGTATTCAAGGGCACTCAAGTTCAAGTTTAATTATCATCCAATTGTTCCAGTACAACCTGACAATACTGCATTCTCCAGTCCATCGTGCAGAACAGTGCAAAACATGTACAAATACATCATACAGACAAATGATGCAAAGTACATATGTAAAATAAATATTCATTATGGGGAGTTGTTTCAGCATCATTCAGCTGCCTCCCTGCCTGTGGCAGAAGCTCTTCCTCAGGCTTCAGGTTCTCTGGCTCTGATACTCGTGTATCTTTTTCCTGACAGGAGAAGCTAGAAGAGGCTGCATGTGGGGAGGTAGGGATCCTCACTGAAAAGGACTGAGCTGAAAGTGAGTAGGGTCTGAATTTCTCCACTATGTTGTCTTCTCTATCTTTGGTAAGTTTTAAATGGTGGTGCTGCTGGAGCCAATGTAACGACAACACTGGTGCAGACCTGTGAGGAGCAGAAATACAGCACTCCCACAGGGTCCAACCACCAGTCAACTACTGTCAGCTCTGCACAGGCATTGTATAAAAGGAGCCTATGGTAGTTTTATTTAGCATCCCACGACTGCAGGGACTGTGCCCCAAATGGTAGTGCCTATGATCGACAGCAGCCATAAGAGGCTGCAGATTCCAGGGGAGCGGAGGACTGGTGGGGGACCCATGGGGTGATCACCCCCTCTCTGAGAATGAGAAGCAGAGGAGGCAATCCACAGGACAGTGATCATAGCAGTGGACCAGTGAGGGGGCTCAGCAGCTGAAAGACCCATGCATATGGCGGGTTGCTGGTGACTTAAGGCGAGGAACCCACAAAAGCTCTAGGCTGCTGGAGACTGGTGTTAGGAGACTCTTGCTGGGCTGTGGTCTGCTGGAAACTGGCTTGAAACTGGCTGGAGGGGTACCAGGTATCAGAACTGGGATGCGAGGGGGTTCAAAAGTCACTGAGGGGTTCCTGACCATGTTAGAAGTTTGGATCTGGAGCTAGTGTTTCCAAAGGTTTGGCAATAGAAGTGCTAGAGCTGAATCTATGGACATGGGTGGTGCAAATTTTCTCTGGGAGCTCTGGTTTCCTCCCACCATTCATGGGCTGCATGAACACATGGGCTGAAATAGCCTTGTTACCATGCTGCATGTCTACATTTAAAATGTAAACATTTAAATTTTTTAAAAGAATTCTTAAACAACTTGGCACCAAAGTCTTCTGTTATAGTGAGAACCACATGTTTACTAGTATCAGAGTTTAAACAAAAATCTTATTTTATTCCTAAATGTGCTGAGTAACTGACCTGATCCTCTTTCAAGGAAAACCTGCTCTATCGATCCAGCCTGTTGAACCCTGTCAGAATTTGTGTATATTACAATGTGATTACTTCTCATTCTCCTTTAAATATTTTTATTGGGTTTATATATAAACTTGCATACAAAATTTTAAGGAAAACACAAGTCATATAAAACAAAAAATGATGGAACTACATTAGACAGTTCCTTAACCCACATGAGAAACAAGTAATTGAATGAATCTGATAACTGTTGAAACCCATATTGATAAATTAATCCATATAGTGGATCAATATCTGCATAAAATGAGATAATTTAAATTTGGACATGTGTCCTATGTACCACCTTAAATTGTATTAAACAATGCTTTGCACAAAATGAAGAATCATTAGTCAAACTGAGAGTAGAGAACCAGTCTTCATCTGAAAATTTTGTTCAATCTAAAGAAGATTGGGAAACATTTTTAACCATTTTCATTCCAGAACAAAGATCAGTCCAGCTTCAGTTATCCATTTGCAATTCATAGATATTGCATGCATCTGTGACCTCTTGGAGATTGTCTATGAAGTCATTGTTAATTTATTGGCAGGTGCATATGTGAAAAATTGTCAAACATCCTTTACCACCCTCTCTCTATTTCATAACATTGGTTCTTAATAAAAATAATCTGTGATTCGAGAAAGCAAGGATTATTTTCCACCTTGCAGGAACTACCATTCAGTGAAGTCAGACTTCATTGACAACATTTATTGTGTTTTCTGTGTACCAACATGGCCTTTGGTCATTTCAATGAAAAGAAAGTTTGTGGATCAAAACCTGAAATCTGGCACTGTTCATGGTATGCAAAACACTACTGAATCCTTTCATATGCTTCAGAGACCATGATTGGCTGCAACAGGTATCAGTGTGCTCTGGAGAGTTATTACAAAAATATCATAGTCCATTGCAAACCAACTCCATAATCTCTTGTCAAGTCAACATTCCTATCTTCCACGTTTAAGAACACTTGATCAGATCTGGTGGGTGGTCACATTATCTGTTTCTGTCACAAAGGAAAAAAAATCTACTCTGCGGTCTGTCATAGCAAGAAGATTCCAGGGTAGGTCAGAAATTTAAAGGGCTGGAGAGCCTCCTGCATCAAATATCTTCTTGATTCCTTGACAGAGAATATCCTCAAGGAAATCTCTGTTTTAGTTAGTAGAGTCACAGTTCACAGTGCAAGGGACCAAGGGTCAAACCTGACATGGGTGGTATCTGGGTGAAGTTTGCACTCTGTCCCTGTAATCACATTCCAAAGGCAAATAGTTTGGGAGGTCAATGCTTACTGTAAATTGCTCCTAATATGCAGGTGAGTGCTAGGATCTGGAGGAATCCATGAGACTGTGAGCAGAATAAAAAGATTAATATGAGATTGATGTAAAATGGTTGGTGCAGATTTAATGGGCTGGGAGCATGTTTCTATGCTCTATCTCTCTGTGACTATGACAGTGGTTCTCAACCTTTTTCCATTCACACACCACTTTAAGAATTCCCTCTGCTATTGATTAGTAAGGGATTGCTTAAGGTGGTATGTGAGTGGAAAGAAAAAGGTTGAAAACTACTGTTTTAATCATACCGAATTGAATCGTTACATAGTTTCATAACTCCAAAGGAAATAGGCCCATGACAATTTTTCTCGTTAAATATTTCAGTAACAATTGGGTCTATTGCAATGATTCTCAACCTTCCCTTCCCATTCACATACCACATTCAGAAATCCCTTACTGATCACTGAGCATCGATGGCATAGGGATTATTTAAAGTGGTATGTGAGTAGAAAGAAAAAGGTTGAGTACCACTGCTCTATGACTTTAAAATCTCATCAACTAATGTAACATGCTCACTGATTGGTGGGAATATGTGTCTATCTGGACTGTGGAAGGAATATTGAAGATGGAAAGTCTAGTTTGATGGTAAACTCCCTGGGCACAAAATCCATCTTATAACTTAAATAAGGGACAACTACAAATATATAATAAGATCAGGCAAATAGGATAACTTGGTGGATCAGCAGTTTTGCATATACTGATTCATCAAGCTCAACAAATTTACTTTAATTAAGAAAAGGAATTTCAGGAGAAAGATGAAACATTCATGGCAAACAAAGTGCATAGGAAGATATTTTTTTTTTAGCATTCATAGATTCAGTAAACCAGAGGAATATGATTTTGTTTTCAGGGGAAACTATTAATTGAGTAAAGAAGGAAAAATGATTTTTAGTGAATACAGGCAATTGATAGCAAAACAAACAGCAAAACCTTCCAGGGGAAATAAGGAGAAAGGAGTAGCTAATTTAATTGAGACTAGGTTAGTAATGAAAAAAGAAAATGGCCAATAAAATATACCCATACTCATATCAATCTTCATAGTGGAGGACACTAAATTTCTCAAAGATAACAGATGGGCTCATTTCAAATTGCTCAGGGAACTTGTAAGAATTACAATCACAAGGGACAATGTCATGGAAATGCTAAAACTGGGTAAGTCACCAGATGACCCGCGTCAAAGATTTTAATGCAAGTGGCTGCAGAGATAGTGGAAACATGAGTTGAAGCTTTTCAAAACTCATTGACTTCCACAAGGGTTGTAGTGATGACCATCCATATATTTAAAAAAAAAAGCTGCTCTGAGGCTTAGTGGGCTCTTAACTGTGACGCATTAGAACCAATTCATATTGAAGTCCAGATGAGTTGATTAATTAACACAAAAGAACTTGTAATGTCTGTGGTAAAGTTCTTTAATTTGGTAATGGTAACATTCCTGATAATATCGTGATGTGTTTCCTAACCATCATATCAAATTGGAACAACACTCATCCACTATTTATCTCGTCATTCTTTGGCTTGGCTTCGCGGACGAAGATTTATGGAGGGGGTAAATGTCCACGTCAGCTGCAGGCTCGTTTGTGGCTGACAAGTCCGATGCGGGACAGGCAGACACGGTTGCAGTGGTTGCAGGGGAAAATTGGTTGGTTGGGTGTTGGGTCATTAGAGTAATGCTAACTCACTGCTTCAACTGCGCGCAACACCTGCATATGGAACACTCCATACCACATACGCACTGGAAGATATAGAACGTGCACAGCCTCCAGACCCCAGGATGCCGACAATGCCTGCAGCCAAACGGACATCAGTGAACAATGAGCCTTTGGCTCTTACAAGGGTAATAGCAGATTGGAAAATGACAAAATGACTCCTTCATTCAAGTAGGATGCAAAAGGATCATTAAACACCTATTGTTAGCTAGATGCCGAAACCTATAATTACAGAGAAATAATAAATAATTTTTAAAAGTTCAAAGCAATCAAACTAAATCAACAAAAAGATCAATCATGTTTGCTAAATTTGATACTGCTTTTCAAGAATATAAAAATGAGAGATAACTTTAGCTAGAGTTTCAAAATTTAAATTTTCATAAGGCGTTTAATAAAGTGCCACATCAAAGGCTGATGCACAAGTTAAGAGCTCATAGCATTGGGGAAAGTGTGTCAAATGAATTAAAAACATTATTACACAGGGTCAGATCATTGGAATCTGCAACTGGACATATATGAATTGATTGTGGAGGCTGGAACATTCAGGATCTTTTTGGAGGAAGTAGATATATTTTTGAAAGTTCACTGGTTATAATGGATATACGAACTGGTTCAGGAGTTGAATCTTGGCATATCTACCATGATCATATCAGTTATCGGAGCTCACTTCAAAGTTGATTTCCGCATTTACCTTATGATGATACAGCAATAGTACAAGATGCTCTACAAACTTCAACTTGTTTCTTGAGTACCTCTGGATAATAATAATTTGACATACCTTTCCTCCTATCAGTTAACTTCTTTCCTTGCGTAGTCTGGTAATCCCCTCAAACACATTTCTATTTATTGATGAAAAGAATGAGTTGTCAAAAACAAAAAGATATGGTGCCAAGTCCCAGGTTCGATGTCAGTTTAATCATCTGGTCTGAAGATAGCTAAACGGATGCTGCGAGTGGCCACTCTCACCAAAAATAGAGAGGAAATGAAAGCAAATATGGTTTTGATTGATATATAGTCCCCTGTTATAAGAATCTGCCTTAGAAATGTATTTTAAATATGATGAGAATCTTGACTGAGTATTTTGTATTTAACTGGCAAAAGCAATCTGATGAAAATATGTTTTTCATAGAGTTTCCCTGGAAATAGTTATTGAATTACAAGATGTATCTACAAGGCAACATAGCTACACCATCTTTAGGCGCTCCACCAATCTTTTCTTTTTCAAGTTAAAACACTAAAACAAATTTAATGTTTGTGCTAATACCTTCTTTTTACTGTAGAATGTACTTGAAAAACACTATGGTATTTAAGTTTTCTTGCAACAATTGATCAAAGTTTCAGGAGGAACATGTAGAGAATTTCAGATCATTTTACTTTATGAATAGGCATTCTTCATATCTTCCATGTCTGGAGTTCACCACAATTGAATTGAAATTAATTGTTAGATTAGTTGCCGAAGTAGATGAAATAAACACCTAAACTTAAAGGATGAAGAAAGTATGGCCATTTGCGATTGTAAATGCCTTCAATGTTCCCCCACTTAAAGATACTGAGTCATTCAATATATTAAAGAGGACTTGAAGTATTGAGAACAGTTTTGAGCTCTTCATTTAAGAAAGGATTTGCTGACATTGGGAGGGGGTTAAAAGGAGCTTCACGAGGATGATACTGGAATGAAAGGGTTATCGCTTGATAGCACTTGGCCTGTATTCATTGGAATTTAGAAAAATGAGGGGGAATCTCATTGAAACATTTTGAATGTCTTATGGTCAATGGGAAAGATGGTGGCACTGCTGACCTTGGGGAGTGAGGGAACAGAGATGCAGCACTCCTATGAGGTCAAACCGCCCAGTCGACTGCCGTCAGCTCCGCACAGGCTTTGAATAGTCTCTTGAGGGAGCCAACAGTGGTTTTAATTGAAATCCTCTGACCACGGGTCTGCGCCCAAGATCGTGATGACTCTTAATCAGCAGTAGCCATGAGGCGCTGCAGACTCAGGGAAGCAGAGGACTGGAGCAGGGCACCAGAGTTCAGGAAAATCACGTGTTGTCTGAGAAGGAGAAGCAGAGGAGACAGCAGCTATGGCAGCGAACCAGTGAGGAGACTCTGCGACTAAGGGCCCAGTGCATGTAGCAGGATGATGACAACGTGAGGTGAGGAACCCATGGAAGCTGCAGGCTGCTGGAGACTGCTGTCAAGAGACTCGCGCTGGGCTGTGGACTGTGGACTGCTGGACACTGCCTTGAACTAACTGAAGGGGTACTAGGTATCGGAACTGGGATGCGAGGAGGTTACAAAGGGTTCCTGACTGGGTTGGAGGTTCGGATCTGGAGCTCCGGTTGCCAATGTTTTGAACCGGACTCCGTGCGGGTGGTGTGAAAGCGCTGGAGGCGAATCTACAGACACTCTGTGATTCTGGGGGACTCTCTTTTATTTCTCTCTCTCTCTCTAATTTTAAGACAGACTGTAAGAGATGCTTAGGCAGTTCCTGCCAGTGGTGAATCTGTCTGCCTTATAGCAACCAAAAAGAAATTTCATATAATAGAACACTGTTTTATTAATATGATAATAAATTGAATCTTGATCTTGAATGTTGAAAGGCATGGACATTTTAGATGTAGAAAGGTTGTTTCCCATGGTGGGAGTGTCTAGGACAAGAAGGCATAACTTCAGGATCGAAGGGTGTCCAGTTAGAACAGAGATGCAAAGGGATTTTTTCAGCCAGAGGGTGGTAAACCTATGGAATTCATTGACACAAGCTTTTGTGGATGCCAGGTCATTGGGTGTATTTAAGTCAGAGATTGATAGGTTCTTGATTAGCCAGGGCATCAAAGATTTTAGGGAGAAGGCCAGGCAGTGGGGACTCAATGGGCTTGAACACCCTGTTTCTGGTCCTATATCATATTGTTTTATCTGCTTGGAAAGTCAAAGGCTGTAGATATCAAGTGGGATTATAACTTAAGATAGAAAATCAGGCATGATTTTACTGCAATGAAAAGCTACATTGGTGAGCCAGATAGTTGATTTCTGCTTTTATTTTTTATACTCTAATATTCTTAGTTGATAGAACATATTCTACAGTCAAAAAGCAGAGCATAGAGAACTTAATTCTTCATACTTTGTGCATTATTGGTCATCCCTTCAACTCATCTCACATTTCAATGGCCATTTCTCGGAAATTTTAACTTAATAATTTAAATTTGCACATACAGCACAGTAACAGGCTCTTCCACCCAACGAACCCGTGCCCTTCAAATATACCAATTAACCTATAACCTCCCGTATGCTTTTGAAGGGTGGGAGGAAACCTTACAAACTCCTTACAGCTTCGAACCTGGTGCTGTAATAGTGCTGTGCTAACCTTTACACTACCTTGCCGTTCGATGGCAGATATTCAGTCTTTGGATCAACGGTAGCTCCCAGTGGAGTAATCCCATGAATTCTATTTCCTCTCATTATTTTGTCACCCTGAAACATATTTTCTTGCTCATCCTTTGAATATTCTGTCACTTGTCCACACTCAGTGAAATTTGGAACAGCAAATTAATCCACTGGTGTTTCTTTGGGACATGAGATGAACAAGATGACCTGGAGAAAGCCCACATAATCATAGGGAATGCATGCAAACACTGCACAGATGCACCAGAGCCATTGGGGTGTTGTTCGTGTGAAAGGTTTTTACCTTGGCCTTCTTTTTACCCTCCCCTCCCTCCTGCCCAGCTCCTCACAGGTTTGAGGGAGATGAGAAGACTGCTAAATGCTTAGTTCAAGCTATCCATTGCAATTGCTGACCAGATAAAATTAATAAGAATAAACCAGGTTATTGAGAGACAGCCAAGGGGATCAATATGGAATTTTTTTAAAAAAAACCACTGTTGTACTATGTTCCTGCCAGCTTGACTTAAGTCGAATTGTGAAATGAGAAGAGACAGCATTGTGGAGTTCACAGCAGTGGAGTCGAGATGACAGATGATTATATTTCAGTTGAAATGATCTCCTTCTGTCGCATCTGATGCACCATCAATAACTTCAAAGACTAGAAGTTGTAGAGAAACTGATAGGCTTTTATTCACAACAGACTGGTGGCAGGCTGATCGACTGTCCTGGACTGAGGAGGGGGCTGTGGCAAGGTAAGTCGTTTACCATCAAGTTAGTGTCTCCTGTGCCATACTGCCTCAACAATGGCCTGGGCTTCATTCTTGATAGAGGAGTCTTGAACTTCAGGGCCCTGGAGGGTGTGGGAAAAAAAAGGCTACGGGTCTGCCTGCCTGGTTAAGGGTGGCGGCCAGGGTGAAGTCAGATGCATTGCTCTCCACCTAGAATGGGGTGGATCTGTCCACTGCATGTATTGCAGCCTTGGCAATGTCTACCTTTTTGTGGCTAAAGGTCACCTGGGCCTCTGACATCAGGGGAAAAGAGGTAGATTTGATGAGGGGGCAGTTCTTCTCCACCTTATTTAGGACCCACTGGGCATAGTAGGAGATAAAGCCCAGGCATCCTTTTAGAGCCTTGAAGCTGTGGGGAAGGGAGAGTTCCAAAAGAAGGTGCATTCAGTCAGGGATTGGGGCCAATGACTCTGTTCTCTGCATTGCACCCAAGAATAAGAAGGTGAGTTTTGTGAAACACATACTGATCCTTATTATATGCAAGGTTAAGGATTTTGGCAGCCTGGAGGAATGTTTGGAGATTGGCATCATGATCCTGCATGTCATGGCCACAAATTGAGACGTTGTCCAGATACAGGAATGTGGCTTGCAGCTTGTACTGGTCTAAGATGGAGTTTACTTCCCGCTGGCAGACGAAGCACCATTGGTGATTCCAAAGGGGACCCTCAGGAAATGGTAGAGGTGGCCATCTGCCTCAAAGGCAGTATATTGGCAGTCCTCTGGGCGGATAGGGAGCTGGTGATATACTGACTTTAAATCAATAATGAAGAAAACAGGATATTGAACGATTTGATTTACCATGTCAGACATGCAGGGAAGAGGGTGTGTGTCCAGCTGCATATATCTATTAATGGTCTGACTGTATTCGACCAATCTGTGTTTTGCCCCATTCTTTACTACCACCACTTGCATTCTCCAGAGGCTGGTGCTGGCTTCCCCTCATTTAGTAGCCATGGTACCTCCGACCTAATAAAGGCCCTGTCCCCACACTGTTTCGCTTACTTTTGGTGGCAATGTCTTTAAAATTGGGGGTGAGGTTAGTTAACAGTGGTGGAGGGGTGATCTTGAGGGTTGAAAGGCTGCAGTTCCTGCTCGGTGGTCAATTGGTGGGTTGCTGGCCAGAAACGAACGAGGAGAGACCAGGGGGTTTCCGTGGGTGAGGAGCAGTAGGCAGTTTAAAAACTGCTGCTTACAGACAGGGGGGATGGGGCCCATCATTCTCCATCGTGACAGTCTTAAGGTGGCATTGAATGTCAAGCCCCAGCAGCACGGCCATGCAGAGTTGTGGCATAATGAGGAGTTAAAAGTCTTTGTAGTCTGTGTTCTGTATAGTTAGGGTCATTACGCAGTAGCCAAATGCTGTACCCAAGAAGGGGTGGATGAAGCTCTCCGAGCTCCCACTATCGAACAGGCAGCTTTTCATGTGACCATTTACCCTGATGTCCATTATTGATTTGGCAAGTTGGTGAGGGCTCCCTTGATCTAGCGTGATGGAGGCCAGTGTTGAGTCGCTGTTGAGCTCTGTAGATATGGTGGAGTGTTTGGGAATTCAGTTCCAAAATGGTGACCCCCATGGCCCACACACGGCACTGCTGAATTGGGAATATGGCAGCATCTAAGATGGGTGCTCGCATAGCCCACATGTGGTGCTGCTGGGTTGAGAAGATGGCAGCATCCAAGAATGGCTTGCATCCAGAGCTGCTGGGTTTAGAGGGTGACTTAGATTTACAAACCTGAGCGTAATGTTCTTTCTTCCCACAGTTAGCACAAACCATGTCTTTCGTTGGACTGCGTTTTCTCAGGTGTTTGTATAGACCACAGAAGAAGTACTTTGTGTGCTCGTGGAGTACAACAGCCATGGTCAGGATGCTGGCAGGATGTGGTGATGTTCTTCAGGCTTGTGGCACTCCCAATTCCCATGATTGTGGAATCCATGTTAACTATGAGGTAGCCTCATTGTGAGCTGATGCGCCCATATTTTGGTGGGTCACCTCTAATGTGTCTGCTAGCTTTACTGCCTTCTGCAGATTGAGCTCACCTTGCTCCAATAGTCTCTGCCAGATGTAGCTGGATCTTATGCCTGCAACATAGGTGTCCCTGATCAGGTCCTTTGTGTTCACCATGGCTGTCACGGCCTTGCAGTCGCAGGCCCATCCAAGAACTCACAGGGCCAGAAGGTACTCAGTGCTCCCTTCCTCGGGTTGCAGTTTACAGGTAGCCAGGAGGTGCCTAGCGTAGACCTCATTTATCTTCCTTCAGTACTGGCTTTCCAATATGTCCATTGCTGCTGGGTAGGACTGGGTGTTCCTGATCATCCAGTATACCAAGGGCCTGACCCGGGAATACAGTACTTGCAGTCTGTCATCCTCCGATCGGACGATAGCAGGGGAGGCCTGCAGGAACGTTTCGAAGCAATGCAGCCAGAGTTCAAAGCTGTTGGAGCCATCAGACGATTCTGAGTCAAGATCCAGCTTTTCTTGCTTCAGAATCTGCTCCATCATAAAAAAAAACTGTGTGAATAAAATTGATGCACTGTCACTAACTTCAAAGTCTGGAAGTTGTAGAGAAACTGATGGGCTTTTATTCACAACAGAATGGAGGTACGCCCATGTTGGTCAACTACCCTGGACTGAGGAGGGCACTGTGGCACAGTCGCCTTTATTCAGGGATCAGTGGAGGAGCCTCAGGCACAGTCAGCAATGGGTGTGTCCTAGTACATTGCAACATATATACAGCGTCTTTCTGGACCAAGAAGAGCAATGATGCTCCAATTGTCCTCTTGGGGATGTTTTCAGCCATTCCCAGTCATCATTATAGCTCTATTGTCCTCCCTCTTCTTTACCCACTTCATCACAGGTCTGCTGCGTCTTCTCTTATTCTATATACACTACACGTGAAGTGTTAGTAAGTGTAAGGATATATTTGTAAGCCAACAGTATCATATGGTGTCGTGTTGCTCATTGGATGAGTAAAGAATGTTCTGCACATTCCTCTACTTCTGCGTGAAATCACACAAAGAAATACCACATTGGCAAGGAGGATGAGAATTGCATTACAGTGTTGTTTTCCTGATGCAGCAATCTCTGAACTGGCTTAAAAACTTACAAACAGAAGGTATAAAACTTGTAAGCGAGAGCCAATTGTGGCAGTCAGAGGTTCCCACCAGCTTCAAAAAGGCATCAATAACCCTGGTACCCCAGAAGAGTAGCATGAGCTGCCTCAATGACCACCGCCCAGTAGTACTAACGTCTACAATGAAATGCTTCAAGAGGCTGGCCATGGCCAGAATTAACGCGTACCTAAGTAAAGATCAGGTCCCACTGCAATTCTCCTATCATCACAATCGCTCTATAGAAAATGCAATATCGTTGGCTCCACCCAGCTGTGGATCACCTCGAAAACAACAATTCATACATACGGCTGCTCTTCATAGACTACAGCTCAGCCTTCAATACCATTATACCCTCAGTGCTGGTCAAGAAATTACAAACTCTAGGCCTCTGTACCCCACTCTGCAAATGGATCCTCAACTTTTTTATTGGAAGATCACAGTCAGTACGAATTGGAAACAATATCTCCTCCTCATAGATGCATCTCAAGAATGCATGCTTAACCCACTGCTCTACTAGTTATACAATCATGGCGAGGCACAATTCCAATGCCATCTACAAGTTTGCCGATGACACCACAGTTATTGGCAGAATCACAAACGGCAATGAAGAAGTGTATAGGAGGGAGATAGATCAGCTCGTTGAATGGTGAAATGACAGCAACCTTGTGCTCAATGTCAGCAAAACCAAAATGATAATGGACTTTAGGAAGAAGTCAGGGGAATACAACCCAGTCCTCAGAAATGGATGTCAACATCTCTGTGGATCTGTCCTGGATCCTCCACATTGATGCAATCACAAAGAAGGCTGGCCAGCAGCTATACTTTGTGAGGTGTCTGAGGAGATATGGTATGTAATTGAAGACACGTAAACTTCTACAGGAGTACCATGGAGAGTATTCTGGCTGGTTGCATCACAGCCTGGTATTGAGATGCCAACTCTCAGGACAACAATAAACTCCAGCAGGGAGTTAGCTTAGCCTGCAATATCACAGGCACCAGACTTCACTCCATCGAGGACATCTACACGAGGCAATGTCTAAAAGTCAGCCTCTATCCTCAAAGACCCCCACCACCCAGGCCATGCCCTCTTCACTCTGCTACCATTGGGGGGAAAGTACAGGAGCCTAAAGACAAGCACTCAGTAGCACAAGGACAACTTCTTCCCCACTGCCATCAGATGGTTATAATATATATGTTTGCACTATGATACTGTTGCAAAACACCAAATTTCATGACAATAAATCCTGATTCTTATTCTGATTCTATAAGAAGAGGTGAGCCAAAAAAAAATAAATAAGGGTATTTGGAGTCTACAGTTCATGCTTGATTCATGTAACCTTCACTTGAGTTTTCAGAATTTAAGACTGATAAATTCTTTGTAATTATAACTGTGTATACATATTCAAATACTTAATTATTACATGACACCACATGAGTAAATACTTATGGATTTCTATGGTGTAAATTTCTTTATTGAAGGAGTTTGTACATTCTCCCCTTGTCTGCGTGGGTTTTCTCTGGTTGCACCGATTTCCTTGCATCCTTCAAAGCATACTTGGGTCATATGTTATTTGGGTAGCAAGGGCTCATGGGTCAGAATGGCCTGTAACCACGCTGTATGTTAAATTTAACTTAAAAATTAAATTAAACCATTGAGATCAACACATGAAAGTTCTTTTGCAGCAAATGGGAGTTGGAGCAAGAGTGTGCGAGACCAGGTCAGCTTAAGTAAGTGAGGTATAAATGGAGCAGCCATTGGGGGAGTGGCCATAGTATGAGTGGGCCAGAGTTAGAGTAGGGAGGTGAGGTTTTCGCTCAAGAGGCTTTGGTTACAAAAGGCTGAGGTGCTGGTGGAGGAGTTGAAGATAGCCCTATAGAGGAATAAAAGGATTTGGCAAGAAGGCACAAGTAAGGTAGGCTGTCTTATTTTTCTTTTCGTAATTTTATAGACAGTGAGAATGGCAGCCAGGGCAGGGATATGCTGCTCTTGCAGTATGTAGATAGAGAAGCTAACAGAATCACTTGTGACTTCATCTGCAAGAAATGTATCCATCAGAAGCTCCTTACAAACCTGTTATGGAGCTAGATGATCGTTGGATCATTAGGGAGGCTGAGGAGGTGGGGATCTATCACCCCCCCCACCCCCCCCCCCCCCACATCATACCTATGAGATAGGAGGTAGCTGAGTAACAGTCATGAAAGAAAAGGAGGCAGGCAGTCAGTGCACAGTACCCTCTGGGTGTTCCCCTCAATAACACGTACAGGCATCACCCGGGTTAAAAATGCCCAATTTACAAACAACTCATACTCTCGAACCGACAAGCCGGCCGGAGGTAGAATGCCATCACCTTCCAGTTCAAGCATGGTTGAGTCAGCATCACGAGAGAGTATGCTGACCAATATGCTTTTTGACCTGCAGTTTTAAATTTGCAACGTTAAAGTTTATTGTTGTTGCTATTTAAACCTCCTCATAATACTTTGCAAGACTCTAGCTTAAAATATTTGAAATATAGGTGCTGAGCTATGGAATAGAGAGAGTTAAGTGACTGTGTTGAAAGTTACTGGAGACCCACCGTAATCAGGCTCCCTACACGACCCCACAGTACGCTGCCTTACACTGATGGGAATCAGTTTATTTCATTTTTGCTTTGATGTGGTAGATCAGCGAGTATCCAAACTACTGCACAATGCCAGTTTGTATGGACGGGAACCCCTGGATTAGGGTTAGGGGCAGTTGAGTGTGTTTCAAAACCACTGAACAAAGGATTAAGATGTCAGGCTCCTGGCAGGAGTGGGGACCTCAGGCTCCTTGCAGGAATGGGGACCTTTGGCTCTACAATTCTTTCAACCCAAAAAGTTCAATTGATCCCCGAGGACTTTTCGACCCCCCCTTTAACTCGCTGCATTTTTTGATGCTTGGATAATCCCATCGACCCCCAGCAGTTGATATCAACCACTTTGGAGACCCCTATCCTACATCATCCATTTATATACTGTATTATTTAAGATATTGTAGTGAATTTGGAAGTGTTTCTTAAGTGCTTTACATGCATAGGAAGGTAAAATATATACTAAATATGGCATTTACCAAGATAAGCATTTGACTAACTGATGCTAAGTAAGGATCATATGTACTTATTTCCACTTAAATACAAATTTGAATTAAAGACAGACCTAAGTAACAAAACTCGTTTTTAAACCCGGAACTGCTTGTATACCATTTGGATACTGTTGAGGGGGATGACCTACCAGGGACAAAGCCACAGTGGTCAGGGCATGAAGTCTGGCCTTGTGACTAAGAAGGAAATGGAGGAGAAGATGCAACCTGTAGTAGTAGGCGATTCAATAGTGCAGGCAACAGATAAGAGGTTCTGCGGAAGAGATCAAGAACCCTGGATGGTATGTTGCCTCCCAGATGCCAGGGTCCGGGATGTATCAGAATGAATTTATGGCATTCTTAAGAGGGAGGATAAGCAGGCATATATTGTGGACCACGTGGGGACCAAGGACATGTATAGGAAGAGTGATAAGGTCCTGCAAAGCGAGTTCAGGGAGTTCAGAATGAAGTTGAAGGTCAAACCTCTAAGGTTGTGATCTCGGGATAGTTACCCATGCCTAATGTGCTAATGTGGTTAGATATACGAGGACAATGCATCTTAATATGTGGTTAAAGTCATGGTGCAGGAGGGAGGGTTTCAGGTTTCTGGACCATTGGGCTCTCTTCCAGGGAAGGTGGGACCTGTACCGATGGAAAAGTTTGCATATGAATTAAAGAGGAACTAATGTCTGTGCGGGAAGGTTTGCTAGTGCTGCTTAGGTGAGGGGGATGGAAACCAAAGTGTCAGAGAAAATAGTGGTGGGAGAGGAAAAAGATTATCCTATGACTGCCTACAAAGACTGGAATCAAACTTTTGTGCATGGTGGGAATTATGGTTTGAGGTGTGTCTATGTTAATGAATGGAGTATTGTAGGAAAGTAGATGAGCTTAGAGTGTGGATTGGCATATGGAATTATGATATTGTGGCCATTAGTGAAACTTGGTTGTAGGATGGGCAGGACTGGCAGCTCATTGTTCCGGGGATCTGGTGTTTCGGATGTGATGGCATTGCCAATCAGGGAAAATGCCATAGCCGTGCTCAGATAGCAGAGACTAGGGAGCTCATCTACTGAGGCTATGTGGGTGGAACTAAGCAATGAAAAGGTAGGACCACATGAATGGGATTGCATTATAGACCTCGCAATAGTCAGTGAGAATTGGAGAAGAAAATCTGCACAGAGACAGCAGTGAGCTGCAGGAAACATAAAATTGTGATAGAGGATTACTTTAACTTTCCACATATTGAGTGGACTCCCATAGTTTAAAAGGACTAGATGTCTTAGAGTGTGTGAAATAAGTTCAGGAAAGTTTTATAAATCAATATATAGAGGTACCAATGAGAGAGAGAGAGCAATTATGGATCTCTTATTAGGGGATGAGACAGGACAGGTAGTGGAAGTGGTCACAGGGAAACACTTTGCTTCCAGTGATCATAATGCCATTAGTTTCAAGAAAATAATGGATAACAATAGATCTGGTCCTTGGATTGAGGTGCTCAAATTTTGAGTAAATGAGAAAGGATTGAGAAATTGGTAAGGATGTGCTTTGTAAGTGGAAGGACTCAGTGGTGACATGTTGAAAATTCAGAGTTTGCATGTTCCTGTCAGAATTAAAAGTAAAGGTTAACAGACACAGAGAAACTTGGGCTTTCAAGACATATTGAGGATTTGGTTAAGAAGGTGTGAAGAACTTATAGGCAACAAGAAGCAAATGAGGTACATGAGGATTATATTAAAAAAAAAGCAAGAAAAAACAAGTAATTAATCAGGAGGGTTAAAAGAAAACATGAGATTGCTTTGCAGACAAGTTGAGGGAAAATCCAAAGGGCTTTGACAGGTATGTTCAGAACAAAAGGTTAGTAAGGGACAAAATTTGTCCCCTTGAAGATCAGAGTGGTTGTCCATGTATGGAGCCAAAAGAGATGGGGAGATAGTAAATGGATTTTCTGCATCTGTATTTACTCAGGAAACTGACATAGAATCTATGCAAGCGAGGCAAACAAGCAGAGAGGTCATCGAACCAATACAGATTAAAGAGGAGGAGGTGCTTGCAGTCTTAAGACAAATAAGTGGTGGATAAATCACCAGGGCCTGACAAGGGAGCTATATTTAAGGTGTCCTTAGCCACGGGTGAGGTGCCAGAAGAGTGGAGGGTAGCTCACCTTGTTCTGTTGTTTAAAAAAGACTATAAATAATCCAGCAAATTATAGGCCCGGGAGCCTGATGTCAGTAGTGGGTAGGTTACTGGAATGTATTCTAAGAGATTAGATATAAAAGTATTTGGATGGACAGGGACTAATTGGGGATAGTCAGCATGGTTTTGCGCATGGTAGGTCATGTTTAAACAATCCTCTAGATTTTTTCAAGATTATCAGAAAAGTTGATGAAGGAAAGGCTGTGGACATTGTCTACATGGACTTTACTAAGGCCTTTGACAGAGTCCCACATGGTGGGTATGTCAGAGAGGTTCAGCCATTCAGTGTTCATGGTGAAGTAGGTAATTGGATTAAATATTTGCTTTATGGGAGAAGGCAGAGTGTAGTAGTGGATTATTGCCTCTCTAACTGGAGGCCTGTGACTAATGGTTTGCCTCAGGGATTGTTGTTTGTCATCTAAATTTATGATCTGGATGATAATGTGGTAAATTGGATCAGCAAGATGCAGATAACACAAAGATTGGAGCTGTTGTGAACAGTGAGGAAGGCTTTCAAAGCTTGCTGACATGAACCTGGTGGAAAAATGGGCTGAAAAAATGGCAGATGGAATTTAAAGCAGAGAAGTGTGAGGTGTTGCCCTTTGGAAAAACAAACCATGATAGAACATACACGATAAATGGTAGGTCACTGAGGAGTGCAGTAGAACAGAAGGGTCTGGGAATACAGATACATAATTCCCTGAATATGGCATCACAGGTAGTTAGGATTGTAAAGAGAGCTTTTGGAATATTGGCCTTCATAAATCAAAATATTGAGTTGGGATGTAGTGGTAAAGCTGTATAAGACATTGGAGATGCTAAATTTGGAATATCATATGCAGTTTTGATCAGCTAACTGCAAGAAGGATATCAATAAGAAGAGGCATTAGAGATTTACAAGGATGTTGCCTGGACTTGAAGAACTGAGTTACAGGGAAAGGTAAACAGGTTAGGATTTTATTCTCTGAAGCGCTGAAGAATGAGCAGAGATTTGATAGAGGTATACAAAATTATGATGGATATAAATAGAGTGAATGCAATCAGGCTTTTTCCACTGAGGTTAGGTGAGATAAGAACTAGAACACATGAGTTAAAGGTGAAAGGAGAAAAAATTAAAGGGAACATTAGGGGAGACTTCATGAAGAGAGTAGTGGAAATATGGAATGAGCTCCCAGCTGAATTGTAAATGCAGTCTCAATTTTGACATTTAAGAAAAATTTGGACAGGTACATGGATGGATAGGATCTGGAGAGATATAGTCCAGGTGCAGGTCAGTGGGACTTGGCAGAAAAATAGTTTGGCACAGACTAAAGGACCGAATGGTCTATTTCTGTGCTGTAGAGTTCTAGGTTTCTATGGTTCTAAAACTAACTTTGTTAATAGATTGGATAATGTGTATGAAATATGTCGTTTGTTTAAGTTTATTTGTCACCAAATACCTTGAACAGTGAGATAAGTTTATCTGCGAACAGATTAACATTCAGACAGCCATGTAAAAAGTACTATTTACAAAGTACAAGATTACAATGAAATGGGAGATCAGTTAGTCAGGAGCATGATAGCTGCAAAGAAATGACTGTCTTTAAGCTTTATGGTGCAAGCTTTCACACTCTTAAACCTTCTTGAATTGGAGGCATAAAGAAGATGAGTCTTTCAGTATGTTGGCTCCCTTTCCTAGCCAGCAGGAGGTACAGATGGAGTCCATGAAGGGGAGGGGGCTACATTCATTATCTCTATAATTTCTTCTGAACCTAAGCATAGCAAAAACTCCCCTGGTATGCCATCCCATTCCAGCAAGAATGCTTTTGATGGTACACCTGTAGATGTTGTTGAGGGTCAAGAACTGAATTTCCTTTGCTAAGAAAGTAGAGGCATTAGTGTGATTTCTTGACCATTGTGCTTGTCCCAGGTCAGATAATTGAGATATTTATTCCTAAGAGCACTTTCGAATCCAGCACCAGGACAGATGAGTTGGCGATAATGAAAAGAATGGAATCATTGATAGCTAAATATCACTGTGGAGGCAGGTACAATTGTAAGTTTAAATACATTTAGGTAGATACCTGATAAGAAAGGCAGAGAGGGGAATGAATCAAATATGAGCAAACGGAATCACTTAGGAAAGCGAATTATATGACATGGACAAGTTGGGCTGAAGGGTTTATTTATGTGCGATAAATCTCTGTTACTCTAACTGAAATATATCTTGGCTCTGGGAGGAAAGGAGATCCATAACAATATGAATTAAATCTGTCACCCTTGTGTCTTTATATAATAATCTCCTCTGGTTCCTGTGCTGTACATGAGAGTGGGTTTCAAGAGGCATGATGTCAGCCTATGATGGCTAACCATTGCCTACAAAAAGACAGAAGACTTGAAACAGAATATAGCAGCAGAAGTTGAAAAAGGTAATCCCAGATATAGCCCAGACAAGGATTCATGGTATAAGCATGATAGTTTAATTTTTAAAATTTAATTTTAACAATGTTGCCCAATTACACCCAATGAACCTTGTTGGGTGAGAGGAAACAGGATCACAGAGAAAATTCCTTGCAGATCACAGGAATAATGTACAAACTCCTCACAGGCAACATCGGATTCGAACCTGGCTCACTAGCACTGCAGTAGCGTTGCACTGACCGCTACGCTAACCGTGTGTCCAATTTACAATCCTTCCACGGTTGCACACTGAGGAGCAGAAACCTTTATTATAAATTGCTTGAATTTGTCGAATTTATGTGAAATAAAAGATATGCTGCTATCCAGTGAATAGAATGATACAACTCTGACTGAAAATGGCAAAATATACATAGAGTTCATAATAGATTTGGCTATTTTTAAAAATAAAGCCATATTTTTAAAATGATACGGAAAGACATCTGCATCTAACACTTCATGGACATTATAAAGCAATGATATGTAATTTGACACCATGCAAATTCTGTATGTTACATTTCAATGTAACCGATGCTAATGCATTTAATCAGTTTGACTTGTTTTGCAGGCCACACGCGGAGGTCGCTATCCCAATGTCGGTGAACCAACCCTTCAGCCCAACTTTTCCATGTCAACTAATTCGCTTTCCTAAGTTACTCCATTTGCTCATATTTGATCCATTCTCCTCTCAGCCTTTCTTATCAGGTATCTATCTAAATATATTTAAACTTACAATTGTACCTGCCTCCACAGTGATATTTAGCTATCAATGATTCCCTTCTTTTCATTATCGCCAACTCATCTGTCCCGTCCACATTAATGGTACTGAATTCGAAAGTGTTGATAGCATCAAGTTCTTAGGAATAAATATCTCAATTATCTGACCTGGGACATGCACAATGGTGGAGGTCAGGTTATTGATGGCGTTTGCCAGTGGAAAGAACTTCAGCAATGTTAAACTGCCCTCAGTTTCATTATCCACTTCAGTTTACTGGGGACATAATCTAGCTATCAGCAGATGGGTGATTAAAACATATTCTATCTGTGTAATTTTCCTCCTTTGGTATTTAGTAAATTCCATTTCTTAGAACTGCCTTTTGGTTACCTGTGTTAATATCTCTTTATATGGTTCAGTACTAATTTTCTCTCTGATATTGCTCCCACTGGGATTTAAACCTTAGCTTCAAATCACCTATAATTCCATTGGCTTCATTGGGTTCAATGTGAGTTTAATGTCATATACTGTACATACGTGCAATGTACAGATGCATCAAAATTCTTACTTGCTGCAACCAAACAGATGTGCAAGATACACTAACTATAATAGTATAAATATAAATTGCCACAAGTGCAAAGACAGTAAGAGATTTTTTAAAAAGCATAGCACAGATAAATATTCACAGTTGCAAGAAAACAAGTGAAGTTTCAATTGTGTAAATAATTTTTTTGGTGGTCCTGGGGTAGTTTATGGTTAGAGTTAGGTAGTATGGGGAGGTTAAGGAGCCTGATAGCTGTTGGATTAAAAACTGTCTTGAACTTAAAGGTTGAACTTTGGGTTTCTTTCTGTACCATCCACTTATTAAGCGGAGCGAGAAAAGGTTGTGACCAGGGTGATATGGGTCCTTGATGATGTTGGCTGCCCTCTTGAGGTAGCACCTCACATTGATTCATTTCATGGATTGGGCAGTGCCTGCGATGGACTTGGCTATGTTTGCCACTTCCTGCATCTTTCTGTAACTTGTATCTTAGAATAATTTTATCTGTCTAAAAGATGTGATCTAAGTCGCTGCGGTTGTGATCAATTCCACTCCAGAAAAGAATCTTTGAACATGTTTCATTCACATTGTGATGATAAATCTTGTTTTATAGTTCACAATTACACCATGAGCACATGTTTATCAATAACTAAGAATTAGGAAAATCTAGGATTACCAAATAATGAAGCTAAAGCAAAAATAACAAATGACCAAAAGATCTAATTTCACTACTCCATTATTCAGAGCTATTCTCTCATTTAATGAATCCCTCAGTAAATTGTATATCAAGATTGGACTTTTCATACACTGACAATATATCATCCAAGTCTAATTCATCAATTATTTATTCTTTCCTTACAAGTTAAGGTAATATGAATGAATTGAATGATTTGATTTTTTTTTAACTTTAGCAAAATTGTTTATGAGAAAATCGGCCATGAATTCACCAGCAATGAAGAATGTGCAACAATATCAATTATTGAACTTTCTACCTGCATTAAACTCATTCCATGATCGGGTCAAAAGTGAAATGTTCTCTCTCAGAGCAATCACGACCAGTAACTATCAAATACCACAACTCTTTGT
This sequence comes from Narcine bancroftii, assembly GCF_036971445.1. Classification (NCBI taxonomy): domain Eukaryota; kingdom Metazoa; phylum Chordata; class Chondrichthyes; order Torpediniformes; family Narcinidae; genus Narcine; species Narcine bancroftii. Next base: position 191,842,417 of record NC_091474.1, read on the forward strand.
TTGCTGAGTTTTCAAATTTGACCAGACCTTTATTTCTCCAAGTAAAGCTTAATATTAAAGTATGAATTCTACGTGAATTCTAGGTATGAACTCACTCACAGTAGGAAAGCATCAAAAGGATGAATTTCATTGAGGACTATTTTAGATGGGGGTGTCTCCAGCATGATCTGCTGCATCAATTAAGTAGAGACAAAATCCATCTGAAGGTAGAGCAATACAGCTCAGGAATGTGCCTAAATGATGCCAACTTAAATTAAACCCATCTTCCCATCTGCTTGCATATGATCTGAATTTGTGGGAAGATAAACAGAGTTAACTTGTTAGGTTGAAGATCCTTAGATGATGGAACAACAAATCATAGAGCACAGAAACAGGCCCTTTGACCACCAGAGATGGTACCCACCTAAAGTAATCCTATTTGCAATGACATGGTCTATATGCTTCCATTCCCTATTTGTGGCTGCCAAATGCCTCTTGGGTGTTATTGTTGTAACTGCTTCCACCATATACCCTGGCAATGTATTCCAGGCACTAACCACTCTGTGTAAAGAACTTGTCTAACAAATCTCCTTCAAATGTTCCCCCTTTCACCTTAAAGCTATGCCTACTACATTTGACATTTCATCCTAGGAAAAACACTCTATCTTCCATACTTCCTGCGGGCTGCTGGAGACTGGCAGCAAAAGGACACACACTAGGCTGTGGATTGTTGATGGCTGGCACCTGAATAACACACACAAGGCTAAGGGTTCTTGGAGACTGGCAGCAAAAGAAACTGCCTCATGGGAAACTGGGACTGGCATTTGAGAGGGTGCCTCAAGCACTAAAAATTTCCAGACTGTATCAGAGGTTTGGATCTGGGAGCTCCAGTTTGCTAATGGATTTAACAGGAGGCTGTGTGGCTGCAAAAGCTCTAGGAGCACTGGAGGAGGATTCATGGACCCTCAATGTCTCTGAAGGGACTCTCTTTTGCTTCTCTTTCCTTTATTTTTAGGGGGCACTGGGCAATGCTAGTGTGCCTATATGTTCACAAATTTTGTGCATTCAGTCAGACCTTCAGTCAGAAAAAAAAACACCCTTCCACACTGCGCTCTATGCCCAAGCTGACTTTGGATCCAGTCTACCAACTAACCCATGAATCCCATTTGACTTTATCTTCCAGATTCCTACCATGAGTGACCTTGTCAAATGCTTTACTAAAGTTCAACTGGACAACATTCACTGACCTACCTTCATGAATCACCTTTGTCCTCTTCTCTAAAAGATGCATTAGCATTTGTGAGAGTGGACCTCAGCCGCATTAAGCCAAGCATACTAGTTCCAATCAATACATGTGTTTCCAAAAGTGAGCAAATCTAGGCACTTTGAATCTTCCTCCAATAATTTCCCTATCACACATGTCTGATCCTTCATCAGAACTTCTTTACCTTATAAAACAGAATGAGAGACTAAAGTTTTAAAGCAGCTTATTGAAGCCCTCCATGTCTAGCATTCCTCTGACACCTGGAAAAGCAAAGTAAGTATGCTATTTCCAGCAGACCAGTGAATGCTTCTACAGTAACTCACTGCAAAATACCATTGCACTCAGCACTCAAGTCATTTGCTGTCCTATTGCAAAGTGAATGGAAGTAAACAGAAATGTCACAAGCCTGATGAACAAGAAAATCTGAGTACATGTATGTGTTGTTAAACGTCCACGATACATTCTGTGAAATTGGGCCTTATGCAATATGGACATTGTGCAAACACTGTATTATATACAGTACTTAGCAAAGCTATAGCGATACTGTAGTGTACCTATAAACTTTTTATTTGTAAGTAGGGATCAGTGTGGAGACCAACACAGTGCTGTGGGGAAAGAGCGGGGCAGTGGGATTAGTGTGGGGACTGACAAGGAGCTGTGGGGAGAGAGTGGGGCAATGAGATCAGTGTGGAGTCCGACATAGTGCTATGGGCAGAGAGCAGGGCAGCGGGATCAGTTTGGGTATACAGTGTACAATTTTCTAAAGCTAGCAATCACTTTTTCTAAATTGCTGTGGTTTGCTCACATTAAATGAATAATTATGGGACCATGGATGTATAGCTGGTCAGATGTTGCCTGAACAGACGATAAGCAACACATTTCTGTAGTCGGATCATCAGTTGGAATGGGCTGAGACCTTAGATTGGAAGAAATCCAGTTAATTTGTGATTAGCTTTGGGAAAGTAGTATGAGATATAAATATTTAACAAAGTATTCTATTCTGCAACCAGTTCTCAATGAAGGATTCACATTCTGAACTGCTCAGAGAAACCTCTTTTAAGTTTTTTTGAAGCATTCCTTATATTTTTGTACCCCTTTCTGTTGGATACATCGGTCATGGGCAGCTCCCTCCATGTGTACTTATTTCATTCATCAGGATAGGATGGAATCAAAGTCATAAACTTTGGGACAAATATTCCAAAGAAATGTCATTGCATTATCATGTCACAAATGTCACATCGCTGTAACTTTGTTATCAATTTCCTAAAGTCTGACATTGAAAGTTAAAGATTTATATATTGACATTAAAATGAGTAGTTAATAGAGGTTGAATACTTCCCAACAACTGAGTACAGAATTTTAAAATATTCTTGTTTAAAGATTAATAATATTTATAATATTTGCATGTGACCTGTTAATCATGGTACAAAGCTAAATCTTAAGTATCACATTTTATTTGAAAATGAACACTCAAATATTATTTAAAAATGGCCCAAAAAATTGTTTATAATGAATGAATGAACATGCTCTCATTTAATTTTAGAATGAGACAACTTTAACATTTTTCAGTGGTCAATCTTGGGCATCTTAACCAGCTTTTGTTACTTGTAGTGAAATAGAGATTCCTTTCCTGTGTTCCACAGGTCAACCTGTCTTTAATCTCTTCTGACATCAAATTAATTCTGTTTGAACACTAACAAGGATCTTAAAGATGCCAACAAGTGTTTACAGTGCAGCAAAGTCTACACCAGAATGAATCACCCAAGCATTCACAGAACACAGGGCTGGGTGTGCAGTAATTAAATAAAGGAACCCAGGGTCTAAATCCATTGCCACTGAAGCAAGCAATCTAATAGAACCAAATCCTTCTCTACCCTTACACAAAAGAGTTATCACTTCAGGAATCTCGCTTTGATTTCCACTAGAATAAGATGTCACCTAAGGCCAAAGTTGACTGACTGACCATCTAATGAAATTAAAGCAAGTGATTTTAGTTGAGTTACATTCTGAATTTTCCTCCTAACAATGAAAAGGATTCAATAACCATAGATCTAGGATGAACCAGGAATGGGAAACTCATTTAAATCCATGGTGGATTTCTTTTGTGGAGGGAAAACGGAAATAATTTTTAAAGGTTGATTGCAAATACATTACCTTGAAAATGGCTTCCCTAGATACAGATTTGTATATACCCAGAATATTTACTGTAGTAATCTTCTTGTTTTATGAAAGTAGAGACTGGGGAAGGAATTTGCCATAATACTTCTTTATGATACTTGCCAAATTTATGGATTACATAAAGAATTTTATATGAAATGACAGGAACTAAATACACAGCTAAAATTTAGACTGAAAATAATTTCTTATTTGCCTGGAACCTTCCATAATTTTGAAACATAAATATTTTGTCATAAAAATGAAGCATAAATGGTAAAATGGCTAGTAGAATTAGTTATAAACTTTGAAATAAATGACCTTGGTTTTTGACAATTATTGAGCAGACCAACTTTTTGCATTTTCCTGTCAATTAAATGAAAATTAGGAACAATGGATCTGAAATGGAATTTTCTCTTGCCTCTTCTGAAGTATGGCAGCATTGCATGAGTTTTAAATACTTCAAGATGATTTTGTTACTGAGAAGAAAAGAATAGAGTCAATCACAAATTGCCTTTACTAATCACCCTTTGACCATCCTCAAAGGGGTGAGTACTGATTCTAGTTGCAGAGCTTGTACTGATACTAGTTGCAGAGCTTGTACTGTTCCTGTGGGACTGCCTATCCTTTCTTTGGGGCAAATGGACTATATCCTATTTTTGCCAACTTCTCCTGTTTCAGTTTCTGATATGATCTCCAAGCTGTGGATCTGTTCTTGGGTTACCTCACACTGCTTTACTTATTCGCTGGGCTTTTGTTTCTCTCTTGTCCTTAATTTCTATCCCATTCCATCCCACTTATCTCTGTCTCTTGTGTTTCTTAACCAGGTTATATAAGATATCCTTCTGCCCTGCCATCTGCATCTTTTGTCCTCTTTCAATTAAAGAGCTTGTTCTTCTTTCATCTCATTTTTTCTGTCCCGATGATTTTCTGTACTCCTCAGACATTAACTTACCCATTCAGATTCTAATTGCTCTTGAGTGCATTTGCAGTGTTAGCATTATATCAACAAAACACAAGGCTGGAAGTTGGTTTATTTAATCACTGATAGCAGGAAGAGTTGCACGATGCTTCCTTACAATCCCTATACTCAGATTGCACCTTGAGGAGCTGGGAAAGCTTTGTTGGCAGCTATTTTGGACAGTGAAGATCATACCCAAATCATTCAAAATTTTTGCAATAGTGTATTGAGTGTTCTATAATGAAAGTCAGCAAAGGTATTGACTAAAGGTCAGAAAATTATAAATTCCTCATTGTATCAGGTGATTGCACCCTTTATCTCAAATCACATCGCAGCAATATCCACAACCAATATTGAAACATTAATAAGTATGAGCATTATGGATCAAATGACTATGTTTTTAATTCCTATGGAGGATCTATACCTTTGAAATCCTTTGTTCCCAGGGAGTTACAAGATAGGGTCATTGTGCAGTGCAAAAACAGTGATTCAGCAGCATCTGAAATGTATTTGAAAGAAAGCAACATAAGTGCAGGACATCATCCAGGTGGGGGTGGTGGTGGAAGCTTGGTGGTGCAGCAAAGGAGAGAGGGCCAGGGTTCAGCATGTGATCAGTCCTTTAGGGAGAAGCCAATGGTAAATGTTGGATGTGATCAGGAAGCCAATGGGGATTTAGATGCTGCAGAGTCAGGAAGAAAGGGCAGTATAGTTAGTCTAGCAGTCAGCACTATCTGTAAGGAATTTATATGTTCTCCTTGTGTTTGCGTTGTTTCCTTCAGGTGCTCTGGTTTCCTCCCACCCTCCTAATTTGGGTGCAATTGGACACCACAGACTTAAATAATCAGGATCTGCTTCTTCCATGCTGTAAATAAAACATAAATAAATTTAAATTGTGGTATGGGGGAATGAGGAATGAGATCATGGTGATGAAGGAGGGTGGTTTCCATACAGAAGGAAATAAATACATACAGGATCTCTTCTAAGTGGATTTTAATGGCAGGAGCACCTTTGGATGACATAACTTAATTTGCCTAGAAATGTTCCTGAGAAATAATTGCATAATTTCAACCACACCTGAAGCAGAAAACATGGCACTGGCACAAGCACGACTTGTAACTAGAAATTTTCAGCTCAGTTTTTGGCAACCACAGTCAGATAGTTGAATTTCCATTCACCTCCAAAAACATTAATTTTCATAGATGTAGAAGCATCATAAATACAAGTTTCTGAGCATCTGTGATTCATGCTTTTCATTCATCTAACACCTTGACCAATAACATTCTAATGGACCAGCTGCACTTGAAGACCTATCAGGTGAATGAGCAGAAAGGCAGCGTAATGATAGGGTGTTACCACCAGAAGGAGTCAGAGATGGAGTGTGTAGCATCTGGGGAATTTTGTTGCATCTTGGGTAGATTCAAGATGGATGACTCCACGTGTGGTCTGTATATGTACTGTCCTTAATGCTGGTGCTTAATTAATAGATCTAATTGTTTTAAAAAGAACCCAAGTTTCTTTATTGTAATAAAAGAAACATTATAGGCAGTCCTTGGTGAGATGTATTTTATGATAGACATGCTGTGCTTTCTGGTTTTATGTCATTTCAACTCCTCTTCCTATTTACACACTGACTTATCTGCTCTTGGTATTCTCTGCAGCCATGATGAAGTCAAATACAAACAAAACAGCACTTCACCATCTCATATTCCTCTTGGGTAGCTTCTAACACAATGGTGTGAACACAACATTTTCCAATTTCCAATTTCACCTGTGTTCCTCTTGCATTCACATCAGTTCTCTTAGGTTCCCTCTCCCTTTGTTCATCTTTACCAGCCCTTTCCCTTTTCAGCTCTATCTCCTCTTATCTGTTTGCAACCCTCCCCTGCATTTCTATTTATACTAACCATCTCCCCTCTCCCTCATCAACCTCTGCTCCAGGCCCCATGCAGGGTCTCAACCCAAAATATTAATCCCTCCCTTTTCTTTCCACAGATGCTACTTAACCCCTTGAGTTGTTCCAGTAGTGTATTTTTATTCCTTAAGATACCAGAATCTGTTGTCACTTGTTTGACCACAAAGTGTTTCCTTATTGTTTTGATTAGTTTCAGGGGGGGAAACTGATGGAAGAATTTGTCTTGACATACATATTATATGTCTTGCAGTTGATGTACACTCCATGGCAGGTTGCAAGATTTGACAGGGGTCTGCCTTTGGAAGGAACCATATATTGAAAACGTCAAGGTAGGAATCAACTTGGCAAATATTATTTTAATTTTAATGTATTCACTCATGGCATGCATGCATTTCATACATAATACTGTCCTTCACCATCTGCTCTTGAGAAGGTGGTGTGGATCACCTCTTGAGTTATTGCATGCCTTGTCATTAAGACATTCCCACTGTGTTATAGAATCATACCGTATGGAACTGAGCCTTCCAGTCCACTGAGTCCACACCATCAAGCATCCATTAATACTAATCATCCTTTTTATTCCCTCCATATTCCACAACTTACCTTCACACGAGAGGCAATTTCCACTGGCTGTGCAATCTACCAACCCACATTGGAAGGGGAGCAGAGCACCCAGAGGAAAGCCATGCCATCACTGGAGGAATTTGAAAATTGCGCACAAGGTGTACCTGAGGCTACCGCTCTGCTATGATAATCGTATGATAGCATCACTGTGTTAAAAGAGAGATCACCATAAAACACCACCATCAACTCAAAACAAAATGCATCTGCAGCGCCACAATTAGTAACCTCATGCCCTAGCACATTCCCTTACTCCACCATTATCACCAAGTCATGGAGTAAACCTAGTTTAAAGCAGAATGGAAAAGGAGCAGCTCCTGCTAGCCTGGCAAAGCCGCAACATTGAATGGCATGTTAATCAACAAAAACAACATTTATTTGAACATTTTGCGATACCAATGTTTATTGCCATATACATTTGCAATGCACATATGCTCTGAACCAGATTTTAGATAAGATCAGATTTATTGTCAGAGTACATACATGATATCACATACAACCCTGAGATTCCTTTTTCCTGTTAGCACAGTAGAATTACCTCTAATTGATGGTGCAAAAAATAAACTGTACACAGTGTAAAACATGTAAATGAAGAAAAGAACTGTAAACAGATAAGAAATATAAACAAACTGTGCAATACATAGAACAAAAGAAAATCAATAAAGTGCTCAAGTAAGAGTCCTTAAATGAGTCTCTAATTGAGTTTGTCATTGAGTCTGATGGTCCTACTTACAAATTTCTTACTTGCTGGGGCCAAAGTTATTTCATTAAATGATAATTATAATAGTGTGCATGAATTAAATAGAGGCAAGAAATAAAGAAAAGATAATAAATCTATCCCTGTGCAAGAAAAAAAATTGACTTTGTAATAGTGGAGACAAGTTATTTATGGAGTGGGAGCTGTCCATGCACAAAGATGAGAGAGGAAGAGAAGGTGAGGCATGAAGAGTGAAGATGTTCTATCTTTTCCTTTTGAGCTCATTCAATTTATCAGCAAATGCAATGGCAGATGATCAGAACTGAGGTTAAAATGTGAAAACTGCAGATACTGGAAATGTGAAATATAAACATTATAAACATGTAATGCTTGAAATAATCAGCAGGTCAAGTAGTAGCTGTGAGAGAAGCAGGGTCAACATTTGACAGTTGATGTCCTCCCATTTCCATTCTCCCCTTTAGAAGACTGATTCCAGTATTTAATGGGGCTATTAGGTGAAGCATTACCTTAGAGCCAATACATTTGTCACGATTTTGGACCACAGGACTATTTTTTTAAAAAATCACTTAATCAACCCATTTTGAATGAAAGTGAATAAAACTGCCATTTTATCAGAACTAGAAAAAATAAAAACCAAACATGTTTTAAGTTGCAGGGAAGGGACGTGATGGGGAGCAGGGAATATCTGTCACTGGTTGAAGGCCAGAGGGATTCATTGATTCTAGTGGTGGTGATGCTGGGTGTACAGGGTGGTGAAACTCCCCAATCAATACTGATCAAGAATGTAGAAAGGTCTGTAAACCAATGAAGAATTGTGAGATTGATAAACAGTCTATTAGCCAGCCTTGGGAAGGCTGGTTATCTTATTTTGTTGAAATCATTTTTATGTCTCCAAGGCAATAATGTGCCCAATTGGAAGACAAGATGCTGTTCCTTGAGTTTATAATGTAATTCTTTGGAACCCAAAGAGAGAAAGGTCAGACTGGGTGTGTGTTAGAGAATTAAAGTGAGAGGAAACTAACTGGAAGCTCAGGGTCCTCCATGCCACCGAAGGAGCCCTTCTGCAAAGCAGTCATCAAATCTATTTTTGCATTTCGAGGATTGAGGTAAACTATGGTTAAAAAAAAAAATCAATTTATAAACATCAAATGTGGTTGACTAAATGGGAAGAAATTCTAGTTATTACTACTTCATCATGGAGGGAGTATTTGGGTTTCCTAATGATGGGAAAAGAGGAGATCAAAAGACAGGAATTGCATCTCCCATTGCAAGAGAAGATGCTGTGAGTAAGAGAGAGAGTGTTGGTGGACTGTATATAAAAAGAGGCGACGAGTCAGCATTAAGGAGGGTGATTGAAAATTTGGCTGAATGGTGCACTACAAGAACCACTTAATCAATATCAACAAGACCAAGGAGCTGATTGTTGACTTTAATAAATGAAACCCAGAGGTGTACGTCCCAATGATCATTGGATAATTGGAATGGAGAGGTGAGCAAATTCAAATTCCTGGAATCACTCTCTTAGAAAATCTTTCCTGGAACCAATCATACTAATGTCATCATGAAGAAAGCATGTCAGCGCCTCTATTTCCTCAGGAGTTTATGGAAGTTTGGTATCCCATTGGAAATCTTGGAAAACTTCAACAGCAAGTGTGCTGAGTGACTGCATCACTTATTGTTATGATGGCACCAATACCTCTGAGTGGAAAGCACCACAAATGGTAGTGGACACAGCCCAGTGCATCACAGGCAAAACTCTCCCTCTTCTTTGGCTTGGCTTCGCGGACGAAGATTTATGGAGGGGGTAAAAAGTCCACGTCAGCTGCAGGCTCGTTTGTGGCTGACAAGTCCGATGCGGGACAGGCAGACACGGTTGCAGCGGTTGCAGGGGAAAATTGGTTGGTTGGGGTTGGGTGTTGGGTTTTTCCTCCTTTGCCTTAGTGGACACAGCCCAGTGCATCACAGGCAAAACTCTCCCTATCATCAAGAAAACCTACGTGGAACACTGCTGTTAAAAAGCAGCAACAATCACCCGCGTCCACACCACCCAGCGTGGGGTGTGTTCTTGTTGATGCCATCAGGAAAGAGGTATAGATGCCACCAGACCCGCATCACCAGGTTCAAAACAGTTGCTACCCCACCCTCAAACACCTACATAAATGACTCAATCAGAGAATCATTAAATGGCTCTTACTTTGGACAATATTAATTACTGATTTTTTTTTCTGTATTTGCACAGTCAGTTTCTTTACATTTCTCTCTTTTGCTTAGGGATCTTTTCCTTGATTATAGTTTACACTACCAATAAGTAGAAATTTTTCATGGGCCACAGGGAAAAAAAAACTCAAGGTTGCATGTAATGTCATGTATGTATTGGCAAAAAATTTGAACTTGAACATGTGACATATCTTCTTTGGCTTGGCTTCGCGGACGAAGATTTATGGAGGGGGTAAAAAGTCCACGTCAGCTGCAGGCTCGTTTGTGGCTGACAAGTCCGATGCGGGACAGGCAGACACGATTGCAGCGGTTGCAGGGGAAAATTGGTGGGTTGGGGTTGGGTGTTGGGTTTTTCCTCCTTTGCCTTTTGTCAGTGAGGTAGGCTCTGCGGTCTTCTTCAAAGGAGGTTGCTGCCCGCCAAACTGTGAGGCGCCAAGATGCACGGTTTGAGGCGATATCAGCCCACTGGCGGTGGTCAATGTGGCAGGCACCAAGAGATTTCTTTAGGCAGTCCTTGTACCTTTTCTTTGGTGCACCTCTGTCACGGTGGCCAGTGGAGAGCTCGCCATATAACACGATCTTGGGAAGGCGATGGTCCTCCATTCTGGAGACGTGACCCATCCAGCGCAGCTGGATCTTCAGCAGCGTGGACTCGATGCTGTCGACCTCTGCCATCTCGAGTACTTCGACGTTAGGGATGTAAGCACTCCAATGGATGTTGAGGATGGAGCGGAGACAACGCTGGTGGAAGCGTTCTAGGAGCCGTAGGTGGTGACATATATGTGACATATATGCCACTGCAAAATGGAACAATCTGAAGGACCAGATTTGATTTGTGATTAAAATGGTGCTGTACTCATTTGAAGTTGCTTCTGGTGTTTTGTACACAAATGCCACCAAGTGTGACTCTCTTAATTAATGTTTAATGCCATAGCACAACACTTATTCCCCTGATTAGATTTTCAAGGTTGAAGTTGCTTTATTCCAAATATTATCTGCAGCTTCGTCTCCATCCTTGCTGCCTTAAAGCACACCAGTAATAATTATTTAAGTTTTACAGACTGGTGAATGGAACTGCTACAGAGTTCAAACATCTAGGTAAAAACCTTTGCACTATTATCTATTGGCCTTTTTTAAATTAAAAAATAAAGGCTTCATTTACCAGGGGAAAGTAATTATGTCAAACAAATAAATTAACAGCTTTCTTTCAAATTTCAACTTTGTTATTCCATAACAAAGAAAATGGAATTGAGGTTCTGTTTTTTTTAAGAATGGCAGGTAAACATTGTCATAATGCAAAGGAAAACAGATAAGCTCCTTTAGACAATAGGTCAGGCCCTCCCTGGCTCCAAATGCTATTCAACGTTCTTGAGTGCTTTGCTGTCAAAGTTCTTCCCACAGCCAGAGCTGAGAGTTATGAATGAGTTGCAGAAACACCACTAATTATGTCAACCTTTGATGGATCTGAAGACAGGCTGGTGATGTTCTCGTTTACTTTCTTCAGCTTCCTGGCATGCCAGTCAGTAAAACCAGGATTAAATTAAAAGGAGAGGTCCCCTGGAAAAAGATTGAGCTCTGGCCTCAACAAGGCCTCTGTGCCTGCACATTATCTTCAACTGAATAGAGATTCCTAGCATAATGTCCTGTCTTAATAAGAAAAAAGCTCAGTCAGTGGCCACCCATTGTCTCACTTTTGTCATAGGAAATAAGAGAAGCAGTCTTCTGCTTAAGGTTATCAAGCTGGCTGAAGGAAAATGTGGCTTGAATCCAGCTGAGTTTTTGATGTCTTCATTTTCCTCTTTTCTCATTCTTATTCTGTTAAAGAAGCCAAATCTCCTCAACAGACCCATGGGGCGTTGATGGATTTGAAATTACACATATTAAACCAAAACTTAATGCTGTATTTTTTTCTTTCCCACAACCTTATCATCCACTTATCCTAAGTAGGTTTTGATGGAAAAATGCCGGTCATTTAACAACAGTTAGAAGCTAGTCTTTAATTACTGAACCAAACCAATTCTTTATTTTGCAGTATTCTGCAATATTTCCCAGCAACATTACAAAGCTTATGGAAGACCAAAGCAAATGAAATACAAGAATCTGTGACTTCTTAGCTTAGCAGACCCAGAACTGAATAGTTTATTTACCTATATAAACACTAATTAGTCATTTATAGTGATATATTAAAATTAGCAGATGTTTTTCACACAAATGAGAATAGGAATATTACTGTATTAATTTAATTTAGTTTTATTACCATGGCAAAGCTAATAGCTCTTTGATGACCTCACACCTGCTGCCACAGAACAAAAAGCCACCATGAAATCTCCCAGTGGGCTGTAGGTGTCCGCAGATGTAACCAAAGCACTGTGGAGCTGACAGATAAAGCATTTGACAATGATATATTGCTTCAGGACAAAAATAAATGACTGGAATTTTAAAGCGTGTTCTTTCTTTCCTCTGGAATGAAATGATATCTTTAGAAAATGATTTACAAAGAGATTAGGGCATTTGTCTCCTGCTTACCCTTTTGTTTACTGATAAGAGAATGTCAGTAATCTCTTTAGACACACCTCCGTGGATACTGAGGTTTCTGCAAGAAATTAATGTTTGCCTGTTGCAGTTGATGATCGGTTAAGTTTGTGGGACTCAAAGAAAATCCATTGCCAAATTATTCCACAAGTTGAAATGTTGGAGCAGATTCAAATGAAATTTTGGGTTCTAATTGTGGAAACTTTGTGAAACTTTTTATTCTTACTCCAGAATGTCAGTCATTCTCATGTCATGAAATTTAGAATGAAAGCTGATGTTTGAATCATTTGCAATGACTGCAAATGCAAGATTTAACTAATATCGCATTTCTCTGTAACTGTTATTTCAAAATCAAATGAATCAGGAAAATTGATGCAAAGAGCTGTAAAGTCCTTATTAAAATAAAATAACAATGATTTATAATGTAAAGGTAATGATGGATTCAGTGCTGTATGTTTATCACAGTCAAAACAAAGCTATGCCATCCTGCTGCAATGACTCAATTAATATTAAAGCCTTCACAAATATCATTGATATTAACTGCATTGTCTAAAACAGTTTTCCTTTCTGAAACTGTAAATGAAGGGATAAATTATAATGGAAAATTAACTGAAATAATTATTTAAAGTGATGCTCATTATCAGGCCTGAGTGGATTTGATAGATTTAATAATATATACTCAACTAAAACTAACATTGTGGGGAATATAAAACTTGGTTCAGCTGGGTGACAAGCCATAGATAATTACAAGAGTGTCAGAAAATCATATCCAACATGCCAACATCCACTTTCAATGACACAACATCAGGCTCCATGTGAGCAAATCCCATGAGCAAGCCAGGTTGTCAGTTTCAATATCTTAATTGCTCAATTGCAACAAAATTAATTTGGCATTGGGGCTCACCAGAGAGAGAGCAAGAGCTTAATGGTAACTGAAAGGCCGAAGACCTGACAGGGAAGTGCTGATATCTCCTAGGTGCTTGTGCGAGAGGCTGTGCTCACTACAGAGAAGTTTACCCACATTGCAGGTTTGTACACTGGATCTACGCTTTGAAGCTAATATTGTCCCCAGGATTGGGACAAAGTTAAAGAGCAGCAATAACCTGCAGTGCCACAGGGGAGATGGCTACAAAGCCAATCTTATTGACAAAGTCTGGCTGCCTTTTCTTTGTTACACCTATGGCTTTATTCCTCAAACTATTCAGCAAGAGGAATTCCTTGATGGACCTTCCTGTCCCAAAGCAGCTCAAACAAAGAGACATCACTAAAATATTTGTATTTTGCACACAGCTGGACATATTCATCGTAGATACACTAGGTTTTGAATTTTTGTTTCAAATTCTGCTTAATACAAATATTTCACAAAGTTTTGGCTAGAAAGAGAACACTTTTATCAGTTAAAACATGAGAAGTGTGGAAAATACTTCATATTGTCATTTGCACTGATTGTTCTCTCCTCATCTTTTCTATTAATGAACGAGGTCTGTGGTTCTCAAACTTTTTCTTTTCACTCACATACCACCTTCAGCAATCCCTAATGCCATAAGTGCTCTGTGATTAGTAAGGGATTGCTGAAGGTGGTATATGAGTGGGAAGGGAAGGTTGAGAATCACTGCTCTAGACCCAATTGTTACTGAAGTATCTCGCTTGAGAAAAATTGTCATTGGCCATTTCCTTTGGAGCTATGAAACTGTGCACATAACAAGTCAATTAGGGACGATTAAAACAGTAGTTTTCAACCTTTTTCTTTCCACTCACATATCACCTTCAGCAATCCCTTACTAATCACCGAGCACCTATGGCATTGGGATTACTTAAAGTGATATGTGAGTGGAAAGAAAAAGATTGAGAACCACTGATTTTGGTGCTGCACAAAACCAAATAATCAATTTTAGGAAATTTATAACAAAGCATAGTGGACCAAAAGTTTGTTTGTTTGATGTTAAATCAACATTGTGAGTGATCCTAATGGTAACGAGAAAGTTAAAAGAAAGAACAAAAATGTTTTAGAGTGTTAAGTCTTTGGAATTCCTTTCCACAGAAAGCTGTGCAGACTAAAATCTAAAAACTATTCAAATCTAAGATAAATATATATTTTAAGTAGCTAGGAAATCAAAAGTTAAGAGGAATGGGTGTGTACCAGATGAGGAAAAATTGGATCAGGTGTGGACATCTACAAGAGGTGGTATTTTAAGAAAGCATCCACTTTTCTCAAAGACCCACACCATACAGACTATGCCCTCTTCACTCTGCTACCATCAGAGTTTACATGAGCCTGAAGATGAGTACTCAGCCACACAAGGACAGCTTCTTTCCTTCTGCTGCCAAATTCCTGAACAATGAACCTCAGGCACAGCCTTATTTTCACTTTTTCTTAAAATGTATTTTGTAAGGTGGTTTATATTAATGTTTGCACTGTGATACTTCTGCAAAACAATAAATTCTGATTCTGAACTTAACAAATGTTTGAACAAGCTCAAGTGGTTGAATGGGCTACACCTGTGCCTATTTCATGTGATCTGATGTTTGCTATGCCAGGAGATTAAGAAGTGGGGCTGGGTTTTGGGGAAGAATCACTGGTAGAATCAAGTTTTCATTAGGAAAGGTGAGCCCTAGCCGTAGCAAAAAAATGTATTATGTCAACCTGGAAATTGGAAGATAATTTGAAAATACAACAATGGTATATAGAAATGAATAAATGTATTCCATTAGAAAAAATAACATATAGTTTAAGAAATAATATTGAAATATTCGAACAAGTATGGGAGCCTTACATTAAATACAATAGCGAAAACCTACCGGGGACAAACATTACCTCAGATGATGGAAGGAGAAGGAAAGAAAAGAATGGACTCAGTAGAATTTCTGGTGTATTTTTGTTGAATGACAACATTGTCTGACTGGTTTAATGCAACCTAGATTGTATACCTAAAATGGATGAGGGGGGGGGGGTGGGGGGGTGGCTTGGGAGGAGGGAGGGGGGGGGGAGAAAAAGTCACTGTATATGTGTGAAAAAGAAAAAGTGTATATCATGGCTAATGTGATTTATGGTGTGAAAAATAAAAAATTTAAAAAAAACAAAAACAAAAAATAAAAGGAAAGGTGAGCCGTTTCCAAATTGTTTTTTTTAAACTAAGTGAGCTACTAAGGGCAGTTATGTTTGGTTCAGGTTGTACTTGTGTTCCTTACCTCAGACAAAAGCAGATGGCTCTTATTGTGGTATCTATTAGCAGATAGACAAAATAGGTCATTCACTTTTAAGTATGTGGCTTATATTGATATGTATTGAAGGATACTTTACAGAAGCATTAGGGACATTTTGGAAATGGTCATGGAGGCTTCCAGTAGGAACAATTCTCTGATTACTCAACCTGGAAATTATTGTGTTAACCAAAGCCATCTTACTGGGGCCCTGGTTATTTTCTGACTGCTTGATTCTGTTCTTTCCTGAGTAAATCTGATGCTTAGAATTAGCTACTGTATAGGGGAAAGAAGCAATAAACTTGATTACGTTCATATGTAAGAAATCACTGTTTTCTGTGAGGGGGAAAAAGTGAAAAATGTAAAGATATTTACAACTGTAATTTTAACTGTAATTTAATTGTGAAAAGGCAATGATTGCTGTATGTTATATGAAGATTTTTATTCAATATTTCACTTTGCCATATTATGTATTCTTAGAAAAACATGTTCTGAAAATTCATATGCCAACCATTATGGCAATTAGACCAAAAATATTCATGATGGAATTCTCTTCCATTTATCTCATGACTTCCAAATATCTAGACCACCAAGGGAAACCAAAGTGAAAAGAGGCTTTTTTTTGAGGGGAAGAATGCATTTGGCTTTATAACTAGATGGTTGCACACTCCACTTTCAGTCCTCAAGTTTGCTACTGATTTGTAATGGTGTTTTAGTAAACTTACCAATATCCAATCCTTCAAGCAATACCACTAAACTACAGAAGCCAGTCATTGCTGTTGTGTATGCTTGTTTTTCACATTTTGATTGCTGTGTTTTGTGTACAAGTAATTATACTACAGGTGTATTTAACTTTATTGAAGTATTTTGGAAGATCCTTTGATTATAGACATAACACATTCTTATTTCTTCCCCTACATTTTCTTGTTTTACAATTGGGAGGAAATACTCAGAGTTACATTTCCCCTGCATTTAATCTAGTACATCTGTTCAAGCTTTCTCCTTTCTTCCTCCCCACCCCCTCCCTTATTTTGGACCCCTTTCAAACCAGACTAGGTTTTTATAATCTTTCCCATAACTGATCACTGAGACTAGACTTGTGGTCCATTTCTTGATCATTTCGGGAACTTTTAATTATCCATGGTCCACCGGTGTGCAGACAGAATTAATCTGACACTTCAGTACTTGATCTTCAATCTGCCAATTTGCTCTTCTGATTAATATTTGTTTTCCTCATTTAATTCAAAGAGTTGAATCTTTGCCTAGTTTTTTTTGTTGTTGAAGAATTAGAATTTAACTAGAAAAAGGAAGTGGAATACTCCAATTCTTCTAGAGTACTGGAACAAGCTGCATATTAGAAATTTAAGGTTTAGGAAGAGAGCATTTGATGTATTTGGTCTGTTAGCCAAAAACTGAGCTATTCAACATAGTTCTGCTCTTCATCACTTGGCCTTTGGTCTTGCAGGTCATGTGTGAAAACAAGTTTTTTTTCAAATGATCTCCAAATAGCTCAATTCAAGCTTTCACAAACATTCCTATGGAAATAATTTTCCTTCACTTCCATTTAATCCAACAGTTGCTGGCCAAATAATTTCCTGATAAGTCTAAAAATTATATTGATTTGGAGAGGGTTATCCCTTCGAATCAATGATTTTTTAAAAATTGAATAATAAATCACAAGTGGGTGATTTACAATTTAATGTTAAATGCAACTTATCAAAATAATTGGAGGTTTCAGGCATTTTAAGGATCTCATATTAAGGTAGTTACTGAGCCAACTCCAAAAGGCACATGACCCTCAAAGAGGGAAATCTGTTTTGGTAGATGGTGAGTGACCCTGATTTACATAGATACTCCTGTCTGATTTACTGAACAGTAATCAAATGAATTGGGATGTTAGTTAAAGATAGAGATGAAACTCTCATGCATTTTAAACCTAGAGTTTAACATCTGTTAAGACTGATGGGAAACTGTCATGAATTTTTCAGGTTTTGATCATCTTAACTAGAAATGATTAAGGAGACCACAAACTCCATTCAAAATAAAGCCCAACAATTATTTTTTCCCCTTTCATCCACAAGAGGTGGAAGATGGGGAGGGGGCGTGGCAAGATGGCGTAGGGAGCGGACGTGCCTTCCCGGTCTCCCCCAGGCAGTTATATAAATACCCGTTTTAAGAATATTTCTTTTCTGTTAAAAGTCTTTGTTTTGTTTATCAATTGTTTTTAGTTTAAAATGGCAACAAAGATTAAGGAAAATAGAGTTCAAATACAGAACAAAACTACACTCTCCGACTTTGGAAGAAACTCGGCCTACTTGCCCAGACAGAACCTCGGAGTCAAGGCTGGAATCTTCTTAAGAACGGAGCTCATTAATTGGACTGTCGGATAAACTGGCCTTGGACACCCCTTTGAAAGATGGTGATGAATATTGATTTGAAATGTTTGATGAAGATAAATTGCAGTAATTGGCATTGGTTGCCCGTGAGTTTTAAAAATCCAGATAACTTTAAAGTTTATTAGTGATTTTTTTTGGATGGAATATCGGAAGGATGAACTTATTATCTATAAATACAGAACAAAATTACATTCTTTGACTTTGGAAGAAATTTGACCTATTTGCCCAGACAGAGCCGGAGTTGGTGCTGGAATTTTCTCAAGAACAGAACTTATTAAAGTTGATTTCGGACTCCTTTTTGAAAGATGGCGACGAATGTTGATTTGAAATATTTGAAATATTTTCTCAAGATAAACATATATATGGAACTCCTTGACCTGCAATAAGGTTTATCAGTGATTTTTTTTTGGATGGAATATTGGAAGAGTGAATTTATTATCTGTTAGTATGCATACATTGCAAACAGATTTTAATAGTTTTGAAAAGGTTTTTTTTAAACTAAACAACAAGATCAGTTTAATATTGAGAAAATTGGAAAAAACGGAAACTTTATTAAATTTGGAAACTCAGTAGAAAGAAACTATGAACAAGATTGATGATTTATAAAATTAAAGTCGAAGGAGCAATGTCCAAGAAGAGTTAAAAATTTTGAATAAGTTTTTCTTGAAAATAAACAATAATTTCAACTTAACATTGAGAAGATTGACAAAGTGGAAAATTTGATATTAAATTGGGAAACATAGAAGAAAGAACTTATGAATAACATTGATGCTTTAGAAGATCAAGACCGAAGGAATTATGTTCAAGAAAATTTTAAAAGATTTGAAAAAACTTTTTTTGAAAGTAAGCTACAAATTCAACTTGAGACTGAGAAGAATGGAAGATTCGGTGTTGAACTGGGATGTTCAGAGGTGTTTTAATTCAGTGGATGAAATTCAGGAAGACTTGAAAAAAAAATTTAAAAAAACTTTTATTGATTGTAAACAATGTTTAACTCAGTGTTGGGAGGGTGGAAAGGGTGCAAAATTTAATATCAAGTTTGGATTTTCAAAAAAAAGAGTTTATGAATAAGATTGGTTAAATTGATGGACCGGGGTTTTATGGATATAAGAAATGATGATTTTTCGGTTTATACGTGTATTTTGTCTGCCTGGAGGGGGGGGGGGGGGGAGGGGGTGGTACTTCTGCTCCCGAAAGTCATATGCCACTTGTGGTTTATACCACACCCATTTGGGTTTTTGGCAATTAACCACCACAAGGTGGTTTCCTAAGGGGTTAGGAGAGGTGGGGGGGAGTGAAAATTTGAAAATTATTTAGTATCTATTATGTAATATTATACTAAGTCAATTTGAAATGAATGTATGGAGATACTATAAATAAATTTCAAAAAAAAACAAGAGGTGGAAGATTTTGGCAAAGTCAATTTTCCCAAATTGTCCTCTAAATCAATAGTTTTATTTTGTCATCTCACTGAACAGTAAACATTGATGGATCACATTGTTAAGGCTGGCAGGTTTCCTTTCTTCAAAGAAAATTACTATTTTGTGAATTTGGAAGATATTTTTTCTATTGTCCATCAAGACTAAACCAGTAGACTTTTCCATTTGCCCCTAACAAATAATTAGTGTTTGCAATTCACTTGAGGACCAGCCATAGTCAGCTAAAACCTGAAACTAAAAATGCTGGATTATTCATGAAGCAGCCTGCATAGCTTTTTGGAGGGAGAAAAGCATTATTTGGTTAACATTATCTGACCAATTTGGTGTAATTGTTTCAATATAAAGCACTTCATGAGTAGGAGTGGAGTAGGTGATTTAATTTTTAATTGTCTTTACCAATTAAGACTTTCATATGTAACTCATGTTTCTATTTTAAACCCATATCTTTTCATACCTAAAAATATTCAGCAATGTTTATTTGTAATTGTATTTTTAAATCTACTTTCCAATCTGTCTATGATGACCTACCTTGTTAACATTTCTAATTTGCTTGTTTCATGATGTAATACTAGATCTAAGGTATGTGATTTCCCCCAGCACTAAGTGTATCACTTCTTGCTATCCATTCACTGATTTGAAGACAACTTTAAAAAAAATATCAGGGACAATTTTTCTAGTCAACACTATCAAGGGATATCATGAAAACTCTCAAAAGAGCTGGATTGAGCTGTGGATGTACAAAGCTGCTCTATTTTACAGCAGTCACTTGCCACAGGTATTTCCTTTCCACAGCTACACTCAAACATAGATTTGGCCTGTCGCTGAACCATCCTGAAGCACAGTACAGTGTTAACCAATGCACTCGGTTGTCTCCAGTCAAACTGAGTGAGCACAACCCACACACATTGATCCATAAAGGTTGTGTCCCTCGATAGTTACAGCTGTCCTTTTAACAGCTTCCAGTTTTAAATTATGATAATCTGCAATTGGGTCACAACTGTGCATTTAAAAATTAGACTTTCCAAACAAGTGTGACTAATTAACAAAATGCACACAAAGCCTGACTTTCTCCCTCTCTCTCTCCCTCTCTCTCTTTAGAATGACCAATGGTGTAGAATTAGGGGATGGAGTGTGTAGGTTTTTTTTAAACATTCCTTATCAGACAATTTTGTCTTTTATCATCTAAAGGTTTTCCTTCAGTGCATCCATTCTTATTTGTTTCAGGATTCGCACTCTAGTTTGACTGAAGAATTTTTCTTTAGATTAATTGACCCTCTTTATTGCCCCTTGCTTTGGCCTCCATCATATCTAAAATATTTTCTATATCTTCAAATGTCAAGTTGTTCTTCAGCTTTATCATTTCCACATGAGATTTCTATCTCTTCCATCTTTCTTGGATAGGCATAGTCTCTTATCTTTGTGAATTATTGTTGTACTTTGTGATTCCTTGTTCTTGTTCTGCTGTGAATTGAAGCACAAAAGTTTCCTTTACTTTGCTGCTATTACCAATATCTAATTTATCTATTCTCTCTAAAATGGGTTTCGTGACCTGCTTGGGAACAAAAGTTCTGCCGGGTAGCCAATATTTCATCTGAATAGTTCTTGGTATGCATAAATCCAGTCAGTTGATGGCCAATTTATTCAACCGAACATTACCTGAAACTCGTTTCCTCAGACATCCTAATGTAAATGTCTCTTCTAATACTTTGCACAGCTACCAGCTATGCTCTCACTCATCAGAATTGCAGTTTCAGTGGCAGTTGATATTTCATATTTCCCTACTGACTAAAAATAGCACCTTTCCCTTTTTGCCTGCCTTTCCCAAGAGGATCAGTAGCTTGACAGCTTCAATTCCATGCTCTACTCAATAGAATACTAAAATGTCCTATAAATAGAGATAACTCAAATGTTTTACACGTGCCAGCTTGCTCTGTCGCTATGAACACCTCAAAGATCAAAATAATAGCAATGTCCAACAATCTTTAAAAGATAATTGCATAAACCTTCAGCAAGTTAGATAAATTTTGATTCAATTTATCCAAGGGTAAATGATTTTTAGTTGAGAAAACTGCAAATCAAAAGCAAGCCTAGAGAAAAAGGTTAATATTTGCAACAAAACTGGCACAGAAAGTAAATTTTATGGCCCCGGGTTGCCTCGAAGCACCTCATAGACAAATGGAGGTCAGATTTTTCACTGCTCTAGTGTGAGATTATGAACCAATATTTGAAGCTGTGATTATCTGGCACTATCATATTTATTTTTTCAGAAGATTTGCAGCATACCAAATGCTTTCAGTTTGTCTATCCAGTCAAGTGGACCCTCCACAAAGTAATTTTTGGTAGTGTCATGTTGGGGCACATGTAAAAGCTGGCTCTTGTAAGCCTGTGTCTCACTAATCTTAATGCTAATTATTGTAATGGTGAAAATTAGATCTTGTGCTGAAGCTTTAATAGAAATTATCTCTTATTATTATAACAATTTCTACCCTAATTATGCAATTATTTTTCCAGTGTCATAACATTCTCTGTTTACAACTGATATTAGTGTTCCTCATTCTCATTGCATTTGGTTTGTACCTTCAGTACAGTGTATTTATTTCAAACAAAATCTCAGTCGCAAGTTCTAATCCATTTTTCCTTCCAATCACTGTTATTCAATTTACTTTCTTTCTCCCAACATCCTTGTTTATATTTCTGTTCAGTGTTTTATTCTCAAAAGGTTTCATTTTTAAACAATTTCCTCCCAGAAGTTGATATTTAGCCTGGCTTTGTCTCTTCCAAGGCTAACACATGTCTGTGGTACTTTCCTTTTGGTCTATAAAGGGCTTTGTGAATAATTATGTTCGGAGCTGGTTTACTGAGCCATTCAGTCCAGCAATATGCTTTGGATGATATTGAACTGCCAGAGCTTCAATTACTTTTTACATTTTTGATCTCTAGAAATCAAAGCTGCTATGGTCCAACTCTGATTGCTACAATTTGTATAGATGTCTAGGGACCCGATCAGGGAATAAACTGCAGGTGAGGAAAGCCCAGGTTTAAAAGTTACAAGTCACTATGTAACTGCACACCTCCTGGAATTAATTGCTAAAGGAGCACAGAAATTAGTAATGTATTTGTTCTTCTTTTCCCATCATTGCAGAAGAGTTGCCAAATGGTGTTGACTGTATGGATTAAAATACTTAATAATCATTACCTGCAAATCACTATCCTGAATCAACACTAGGAATTCAGAAATCAGAGTGTCTGAAACACTTGATTTACAGACCATTGAATGCCTTGCTGAATGCCCTACTTAAGAGTTGCATTTTCATTGTCTTAATATTTGATATTTACTTGGTATGTTTTAATGTGCATTGGAACAGTCCCTGTTAAACATTGGAATAGTACCTAATGTCTTTAGCTAACCCATTCCATACAGAGGGGAGAAAAAAAATTCTTCCCTTTCACCTTACTGATTTGCCCTAGTCTGGGCAACGTGGTCTCCAATTTCTATGCTCAGTGCTTTGACTGAAGGCCAATGTGCTAAAAGCCTTAATGACAACTCTATCCACTTGTGACAATACTTTCATGATGCTATGTACCTGTATTCCTAGATTTCCTTGCTCACAACGCTCCACACATCACTATTGTTCACTACATGGGTCCTCCCAAAATGCAGTCCCTCACGTTTCTCTGTATTAAATTCCATTGACCATTCCTCTGCCCATCTGGGCAATCCTTCAAGATTGTTCCACAATTTTGGCAACTGTCTTCATTGTCTACTGTGATGAATCTGTGTCATGCTGTCGGTCTTTTGCTGTGCTTAGTCTGCTCTCCTGACATTGGATGTGTATTCTCTAACTTCCCTTGGGTATAACTGTGTACGTGCCCATTATCATTCATTATTGTATTACTAAGTTTCTACTAATAAAAGCCATGATTTCTGGTTAACTACACAGCCTTTGGTTTCTTCATTTACTGGCATTTCATCTACAACATTATTGTTGTCCACAAATATGCTAATTGTGTTCTATACGTTTTCATCTAAGCCATTGATATAAATCAGTGGTTTTCAAACTGCCCTGCTAAACTCGCATGCCACCTCAAGTAATCCCTATGCCATAAAAGCTCTGATTAATAAGGGATTACTTAAGGTGGCATGTGAGTGGGAAGGGAAGGCTGAGAATCACTGCCGTAGACCCAATTGTTACTGAAGTATTTTGCTTGAGTAAAATTGTCATTGGTCCATTTCCTTTGGAGTTATGAAACTGTGCACACAAGTCAATTAGGTAACATTAAAGAGTGGTTTTCAAACTTTTTTTCCTTCCTCTCATATACCATCTTAAGCAATCCCTTACTAATCACTGAACACTTAAGACATAGGGATTGCTTAAGGTGGAATGTGAGTTCATGGGGCATTTTGAAAACCACTGATATAAGAGCAATGACCCCAGCACCAAACCCTATGGCACACCTCTCGTCACAGGCTTCCAATTAGGAAAAATAACCTTCTACCATCACACTCTGCTTTCTTCCATGAAGCCAAGTTTCTATCCAATCTGCGATCTCTCCTTGGATCCCATGCAATCTAACCACACAGAGCAGTCTACTGTGCAGAATCTTATCGAATGCCTTGCTGAAGTCCACAAATACAACATCTACAACTTGTGCCCAAGAAGGTTGGTGAGGACAGACTTTCAAAAAAATCAATCCGATTTGTGTGACACGACTTCCCACTTACAAAACTGCTGACTGTCCTGAATCAGCCTTTGTCCATCTAAGTGGCTGTGTGTCTTCTCTGTCCGAATGCTCTTAATAACTTGCCAACCACAGATGTCAGGCTCAGTGGCCTGTAGTTCCCAGGCTTCGTACTATGACTTTCCCAGTCGGTATTGAGAAGTTTGAAATAGTCTATGATGGCAGCTTATTTAGTTGCTAGCTGTAGGCTCAATGTCCTGGCAAATTTGCCCCTCCAATTCCTGTTGACTATTTGGGCACTTTTCATACGCACCAACAATGTGATCCTGCATTTCTTGTTCTTCTGCTAATATAAATGCTGACAGTATCACATGGAACTTCAAAATCTTGTCCATGTAAGTGTTGGCATTTCTGGACTTGCACGAATTTCCTGGTTGGGTTCTGTGGAGCAGGAGTTGATTGTTATTCCTCAGTCATAAATTCACACTCTGATCCTGAGCTCGGTTATTTAATTAACTGAATATTAAATCCCTTTTCAGATTTGAACCTATCGCTCCATTGCTTTGTGCAGATTTTGAGATTGTGTATGCAATAACTTAACCAAGATGTTTTTTGTGTTCAGCCGATGTGATGCACATGAGGCTTCTTCAGTTTTTTGGTGTATAAATAGTGAAAGGAAAGAAACACAACTCCAGATGCTGGAATCTTTAGGTCAGTGGTTCTCAACCTTTTTCTTTCCACTCGCATACCACTTTAAGTATTCCCTATGCCATAGGTGTTCTGTGATTAGTAAGGGGATGCTTAAGGTGGTTTATGAGTGGAAAGAAAAAGTTTGAAAACCACTATTTTAATCGTACCTAATTGACTTGTTATGTGCATGGTTTCATAACTCCAAAGGAAATGGACCAATGACAATTTTTCTCTAGCAAAATATTTCAGTAACAATTGGGTCTAGAGCAGTGATTCTCAACCTCTCACATACCACCTTAAACAATCCCTTTCTAATCTCTCTTGTGCCTTTATATTGGTGTTCTGAGATATTTCCAAGAAAGTCTGTTTTAGGAATTAGTTAATTCATCTGTATTTCATTTGTATGCTGTGATTCATTATTTATAGATTTTGATTGGAGGGTTTCCTTCTTTTCCTGACATACTCTCAATGACCATCCTGTTTTGGGCAACAAACTCGTGATGGAAAGTTATTTGAGTTTCATTGTCTTTGGTTTTATTATTTCTCCACTTAATAATATTTTATTTGGCCTACTCTATCTGAGGAAATAATTACTGCAATCAAACTTTAATTCCTAACAACATTAATATATAATTCAACACACCAGGGAATTTCCCATCCATTTAAAATGTAAGCCTACTTATTAGGTCTTGGTATTGCATTACACAATAACCAAATATACCTTTTTGAAATACTGCTGTTCACTAACCTCAGCCTATTTTTGGCCATAGTTATTTAATGATATAGAAACAAGGTTGTTATAAGGCTCTGGTTATTTTTCAGGGATATTCACTGGCACTTGCTCTGGTCAGCCATTCTACAGCTGATCAATCCACTGCACTCAAGCAGAAGTATCCATATTCAATAAGAATCAGCTGTACAAGCATTTGATTCTGAAAGTAACAATTAATTGTGGTTGGGCAGAAAAGTGAGTGTCAAGAATGTAATAGTCACAGTACAAAAGAGAAATTGAGATGGGTTTGTGACACGAAGCTTGGTGGCCATAACAAATAACTCCGTAATGATAGGGAATTCTGAAAAGGATGAGGTGAGGCATTGTAATTTATTGTATGAGCATCATTGGGCACATGAAGATGCAAATACAACAGGACAAATTTGTTGTTGTGACTATAAATTAAAAAGATAAAATTGTCTTGTATATATTTATTCCTACACTATAACTCTTGCCCTCTTTTGCCATGCACCAGCTTGATTACACCATTTACATCCTGAGTCTTTGGTTCTTCATTTACTCCATGGGATACAGGTCCAGAATCTTTTATCCGAAACCCTCCAGGATTTTTTCGCATAATAATAATAACGGTGGTACGTTAAGTAATTGTGCAGATTTCAGATTTGCCCAAAACAAAGACACATTCCAACTAGAAGGGTCTCTAGATGGGATGGAGGGGGGGTTATTGTGGCAGTGCTGGACGGGGCAGAGGGGTGGAGGGGGGTTTTGGCAGCTATCTGAAACCAGACCCTCACCCCAGCATTCTGCCTTCCGTACCTCCTGGCCCCCCTGCCTATTGGAGCTCCCGCACCCCTTCAGAGGACCTTCACTCCAGCCGTCTGCCCACCAGAGCACTCAGAGCCCCAAAAGCCCCGAGCTTCTGACGTCCTGGCTGCCCACCCAACTGAACCTCCGAGCATGGATCTTTGCTCCAACCTACTAACCATCCTAGCTCCAAATTCAGACAGGGGGGTGGAGGATGGGTGAGTGTTGTGGAGGCACTGGATGGTGGGGGGGGGGGGGGGGGTGGGGGGGCGTTGAGAGAGAGAGCATCCAGGCTTTGGGCAGTCTAGGATGAATCAGATGTATACGTTGAATTGGAGGCACTGGACTCTTTTTTTTTGCTGGCACCTATAAATTAAGGATTTCCTAGGGTTCCACTAATTACCAACATGGGATATTCAGGTGTGAGTTTAGCATGGGTCACGTCGGGTCACGTTGGGCAACAAATATGAGATTTGGTGTGCAGACGACATCCATGTTTGGGGTGGGGGAGGAATATTCGGCTTTCGGAGGTTTTCAGAATTTTGGTTAAAAGATTACGTACCTGTATAATTATTTGAGTTTAATGTCACTCAGAACCAACTGGATGGCAACTAACTGCTGTTATTACCATAATCTCTCACCCTGTTAGTGATAGGTAATACAAGAAAGGAGTTTGTAAGTCAGTTTATTGGAGTCAGTTTTTTTTAATTTTGAAAAGGAAAATGTATTGCACAAATGTAATTGTGTGAGATATATGCCTGTGTGTATATGTATGTATATATGAACACTCACGCACACAAAAACAGAAATGGACCCCTAAGGGAACCCTCTATATAACCATATCAAAGGTAGAACAAAGCTTAAAGTTGGAAATAATACCTGGGGCAGGACGGTTAGTGTTGCGGTTAGCGCAATGCCTTTAAGTGCCAGCAATCAGGACATTAATACGAACTCCTTACAGACAGCGTAGAATTCGAACCCCGATCGCGACAGATTCAACTTTTACAGTGCTAGATATCAGGACAGGTGTTCGATTCCCTCACTAATGGCAGCAGATTTAAAACGTACCAGACTTCAGAGTGCCGGATAATAGAGGTTCAATCTATATATTCATTCATTCTAATCCTCGCCATTTCTTTTCTGATTCCTATAGTTGTGGATTTAAAGTGTGAAAAAAATAATAATTATGTTCAAGTGTTATGAATTTTTTTTTGGATCTTAACATTTTCTCCTTTAAAATCCATGTAAACATATAAATAAATCAAGCTAACAAACAGGTAATATGATTAAACTTTATCATCAACAATATTGATTGGGAGGTGGGGGGTGCTCATCACTAGTAAGATGGGATATGATGGTAATAGCAGGGTTTAATTGTTATCCAGTTTATCCTGGGCTTTTGTGTTTATCCTTTTCTAATTATGTTGTCTCTTGACAAGTGGAAATGAGTCAACATCCCCTTCTGAAGTGTTTGGCATATCATATATAAAAGCTTAGGAATTCAAATGATAACTTCCTCCCCACCATCCCTGAATATCTATCTCTGAATGGATGTGTTTATTTATAATGAAGCATAAGCTCTGTTTATCTCTGTCTTTGTACACAAGTTCTGTTTGTATGCTTTAAGATTTCCAAAATGTGGTTTCTTTGGGTCCAATTAAGTTTCAGGTCCATGGAACACACTCTTTGTTCCCACAACCTGCATCCACTCCCATCAAGACTGTTGAAGATAAAGAGAAAAGTTTTTTCATGCAATCACATTACCTGGTCGGAATGGTCAGTGCATGGTATTTTGATGGCATGCCTATAGTTTTCAGGTAAATCCTAGATGTTGAAGAAACAAGAGCAGCAGATGCTGGAACCCTGTACTAATTTTAAGGTTCAAGGGACCCAGCAGATCAGTTTGCATCCATGAAGAGAAATTAACAGAAAACATTTTTGGTTGCAACCCTTTCTTCCTGAAAGGTTGGCTATCCATTTCCTTCATGGATGTTGCCTGTTCCATTGGGTCCCTCCAGGTTCTCATTATTCGTTTAATCCTGGATGTATTCAGTCCTTTCTTATCATGACTGTATGTTGGTTCATTTAGAACATTAGACCATAACACACAGGAGTGACATTAGGCCATTTGGCCCATCGAGGCTACTCTGATATTCCATCATGGCTGACTTGCTATCCTTTTCAACTACATTCTTCTGCCTTATCTC
Source organism: Narcine bancroftii (assembly GCF_036971445.1). Classification (NCBI taxonomy): domain Eukaryota; kingdom Metazoa; phylum Chordata; class Chondrichthyes; order Torpediniformes; family Narcinidae; genus Narcine; species Narcine bancroftii. The sequence goes on from NC_091474.1 coordinate 191,870,925, forward strand.
CATAACCTTGATTCCCTTCCTAATCAAGAATTTATTTATTTATCTCTATCTTAAATATACCCAATGCTTCTCATTTTCTGTTTTCTTTTGACTTCTATTCCTTTTTTTGTTTGGCTTATTTATTCTCGTGCCTTGCTTGCTCTTTTTCCCTATAGCTCTTATTTTAATTTCTATTTAACAAAATGGTTCCTTTTCACATTTGTCTACATTTTATTGCTGTCATTCACTACCAGAGGCAGTTCCCTGCACTTTCACAAGTGTGTGTGTGTATGTATGTATGATGACTCCATTAATCATTTGGTAAATGTGCAACTGAAACCATCGTGGACTTTGTGATCAAATTTTGATCTTTAACTATAACCAATGACCTAAAGGTGAATTAACACCATTAGTGATATTATGAGGAGAGGTTGCCATTTGTACTCTGCATCTGATGCTTCTCATTTCAGTGTCCAACAATAGTCTACCAGCATTGATCAATTCCAGTTGTCCTTGTACTACTTTTCCATAGTCACAATGTCCAGGTAAAACCTTTCACCATGTTTGTCACTGACTGCACCAAGATCAGCAGGGAAGATATCCAAGTGCAAATGCAGAAAATTCATTTTCAATGACATATTGCACTTCATCGTTTTCTTTATGCTTGAAGTAAACTTAAAGTATGACAGCAAATCACAAAAATGGTTTATAACTATTTTGTTTTTAAAAAGTAGATGATGGGAAAATGTTAAGGTGGTTTTCATGATCAGCAGTCAAAAATACATAAAAAGAGTCCAGGAAGCAAAATCTTAGACTGCAGGCATGCAATGGTGCAATCAATGAAATTTGTGCTATGTGGGCATTCTAAAAAGGAATGTTCAGGAATTTTGAGTCAATTCCTGCACCATGGTTTTTCCTATAGGACACCAACAACTTTTTGGAGGAAGCCTGCAGTGTAAATTGTACCCGAAAAATTTGTTGTCAATCATTAACTCTACTGTATGTTCAACCACCAGGACTGTTGCAGTCTAAAAAGTAATTATGTCAATTTTTTTCAGCGTTGTTTTTTCTCTCCTCTCTCTCCCTTCTCTCCCCCCCCCCCCAACACTGCTATCTAAAAAACATTATAGACACCCTCCATCCCATTCCTGGACAATTTTGTGAGATTAAACAAGATTTCCTATCAGATTTCATTTGGAAGATTTAACAATTTCATTACTATAAAATGTGTTGCCATCAAGAACAGCTGTTTCTAGATCAACATCTTTGATGCCTTTGGGGATGACTATTCCAAAGTATTCCTGACCAGCTGCCCTTGTTCCCTGTTTGGTAATCTAAAGTCATCTAAAAAAACATTGCAGTGCCATAATTTGCAGTTCAATTCACCTATTACACACGTATTTTGTTGACCTGCACTGTGTTCCCAGTTACACAGGACTTTGATTTTTAACAGTCTCTCCATTTTGTATGTAGGATCCATCAGTTCTGGTTTTGTTTTATGACCCTGAATTTAATAATTCCACAAATGACAGCCTTGATTTTAGTTCAACAAGAAAATCTGCAGATGCTGGAGTCGATAGCAATACACAAAAGTGTTGGACAAACTCGGGAGGACTTGAGTCATCCATAGGAAGTATAAGGTGACCAATGTTTCAGGTCCTTCATTAGCTTTCCTGACCAAGGGCTCAGGGCTGAAACATTGGTCACCCTGTAGTTCCTATGAAAAATGTGTGACCTGGTGAGTTAGTCGCGTGGTTTTAGTTTGCATGATTCTAAAATTCACTCACTAAATTGTCTACCATGCACCTCTTTCCTCTTTTAAGATACTTTTTAAGATTTGCACTTTGACCTTGTGCACCTTATTGTCAAATATAACTTGATAAAATTGTAGTTGAGCACAGTAGGAGGCCAGAAATCCAGACCACCCAAGACTATGAAAAATCTCAAACTTTTTAAATTTAGCAGGCTTTTGTGTGCATATATGTGTAAGTGCCACAGATGCACAGCGGCAATAAGTCACCACACTTGTTGACTTGATATTTCTTTAAAACTTTTCATTTTGATAAATGAAGCTTGCTGCATTTTCTAATGAATAAACTATCTAATTTACTTGGTCATCTCTTTTTTTTATTCCTCCTTTTAATTTTAAAAGAGCTACCTGAGAATCTGGACCAACCCAATCCCCGAGCATTCCTGATTTTCGGACTTCTAATGTACTATCTTTCTAAGAAGCATCGGTGTATTAATAATGATTATCAAGATTTAAAATATATATATCTGAATGGTATCAAAGAACACACAAGGGAAGGTATGAACACTATGCAATTCAATGAGAAGAGTAACAAGGCCACACTCGCGCTCTCGTGCTCTCACTCACTCCCAGTGATCAAATTGAATGCTAAAACAAGCTGGGAAAAGAAGTGGCCTTGTCCCCTTCTTACTTTTTAAATCATTTATAGAATTTGTACTCGGTCCACCTAATATTTTCCATTTGATTCATTACTGTTGGCATTTTGGAGGACCCCACCCCCCCCCCAAAAAAAATCCAAAGCAATGGAAAGAGGAAATTAATTTGCTGTTTGAGGGAGGAAGATGACAAGGAAATGGTGCCAAAGTTTTGAAAAGTCATTCCATGAATAAATCTAAATATGTACTCTGGCTCTTGACCAGCATCTATACTACTTGATGTTATTTTTAATCAAGATATGAAACATTCTTCTTTTCTGCTGCAACAAATTAAAATATGTTAATATTTTAAGTGTTTTACCTAATACAGAGTGAAAGGACCAATTTCTTTCCCGTCCCTAAGGCTTTGACCAGCAACTTGCAGAACCCACCTGTTGTAGAGCAGTATCAGATTACAGTCTGATTCACATGCTGTGGATTATCATTGGGTGCCTGGAAAATGGTGGAGATTAAAACCAGATTTTTTTTTACATTAGAGTGATTTAAAGCCAGTTACATCACAGCTGGTCACCAACTGACTCAGGAACATGGAGCGTTATTATTGTTAAGGTTGAATGTATAATTCTTCAAAAACCCATGATGCTACCTCAAATGTCTGGTTTGCATAGCCTTGCATTTATATAGTGCTCTTGGTGATATCTGATGTCCTGAAACACTTGAATCCTATGAAGTATTCTTGATCCATTGAAGTAAAGAAAATCTGGGAGCCAATTTGTGCAAAGCAAGTTCCCACTAATGACATTGTGATAACAAGTCATATCTCACATATGATCAGAGTCTGGACATGTCCATACGTTAATTTTATTGCATTGGGTGGGTCATGTTGGGCTGAAAAGCTTGTGACTCTTCCAGGTTGTATGGCTTTGCAACTATGATTCTAATAACAAGCAAATAAGAATCTGCTAGGGAAACCCAGCATATCAAGAAACATTATGGGGAGAAGAATGGGCAACACTTGGGATCTGAACCCTTCATCACGTCTTCCTGAAGGATTCACTAGTTAAAATGTTGATGATGATTCTTTGATCATTGATGCTACTTGAGCCAGCAGATTGTTTTTGCTCCAGATTCATTGAGTCTGCAGTCTATTGTGTGACTTTAATACCAAACTCTGCCTATTGAAACTGCTGGGAAAGCCAACAAAGCCACACTGACTTTCCTAGCTGACTATCAAAATAGAATTAAAGATTTTTCCAAAACTTTAACATTTAATTGTTGCAGTTAAATTAAAATTGAACATTTATCAATAAAACTAAGGATGTTAAAAACTAAACACTATAAACATTTAATACTGTTTGAAAGCATACAAATAACTTTAAAAATATAAAAATGTAAACACAGTTTCTTTACAAGTGCTCTTCCTCGACTCTTAGGGTGAGGGATGGAATTCCATGTACAACCCCTGTTAGGTTATTTGAAGAGATTCCCCAACATAAGAGTTGGTGAACTGCTACAATTTTATTGTCCACTGTCTGAGCAAACCAGCAATGCATGAGGGTTTTGGCCTCGGTCAATGAGGGAGCATCAGAATATTGAAAGATAGTGCTGATTAATAGATTCAAGATTAATTTATTGTCATTGTGTGGTGCACTGTTAGCCGGAATCAGACACACAGAAGGTAAAGACTGAACAACAGGCTTTAATCCACAAAGACCTCCACAGAGCCAGGCTGTGGCTGCAGCAACTCAGTGTGAGCCCTCAAGAGGCTGGCACAGGCTTGTAGCCTGGAGGGTGATTGACACCAGACTGGGTGGGGCTTGATCCATTCAGGCCGACTGATTGGCATCCGGCCAGGTGTTGTCCTGTCCCCTTACACTCCTGCAGGTACAGAGGTGGCCCCCTGCAGTAGGATGGTGGTGTACCACATTGTAATAAAAGTGTAATATTACATGAAATTGCTCTTGCCTGCTGAAAGGCAGACAGATACACCGTTGGCAAAAATTGAAGTGTCCCTTGCAGTCAGGAAAGAAGAAAGAAAGGAGAATTTCAATTTTCCTTCTCCACCACCCCCCCACCACCCCGGCCAAGTCACTGCATGTCCATAGATTCACCTCCATCATTTCTGCAGCCACTCAGAGTATAGTGCAATCTATTAGCAACACTAGCTCCAGATCCAAACTTTTGACATGATCTGGAACGCCTCAGCACCCCCTCGCATCCTGGTTCCAATACTTGGTACCCCTTCAGCCAGTTTGGAGTTGGTCTCCAGCAGTCCACAGCCCAGCTTGAGTCTCCCATCAGCAGCTTCCAGCAGCCCCCAGCCTCCATGGGTTCCTCGCCTTGAGTCGCCAGTCACATCCTTGGGTCTTCCAGCCGCCGATCTCCCTCACTGGTCCGCCGCTGTGGTCACTGTCCTATTGGTCATCTCTTCTGCTTCTCCTTCTCAGATGGGGATGGATGATCTTCCCATTTGCTGGTGCCCTGCACCAGTCCCCTGCTTCCCTGGAGTCTACAACCTTTCATGGCTGCTGCCAATCATGGGCACTGCCATCTTGGGAACCGACCCCGTGGTCACGGGATTTAAAAAAAAAACTCTTGTCGGCTCCTTCAAAGCCTGTGCAGAGCTGATGGCAGTTGATTGGGTGGTTGGACCCTACAGGAGTGCTGCGTCTCTGCTCCTCGCTCCCCATAGGTCCACATCAGCGGCAGTACTGCCGCGACAGCGGCTCTGGCAGTGCCACCATTTTCGTGAATAATTGTCTGAATTGCATATTGCTAATACTTGAGAAAATACTCAGTGCAAACAAATTAACAGATGTTTTTATATAATTAAAAGATAAACATTGCAAGGACATTAAAGTAATGATTAGTTGGAATTCTGTCTGAGTGATGTTCAATCACAATTCAACAAATGGTAGTTTATGCACCAATAGCCCCTCAGCCAAATACATACTGAAACTTTGGTTCTTATTCTTTAATGAAGAACTTGAAATGTAATTTCCCTTAGCAATAAACAATAACTTTTGATAAGCTTTCCTAATTACAGCATTTGTGTATTAGCATTTTTAACATCTGAGTTCTGCAATCATTAATATTTAAATAATGAAATAAATGTGGTTTGTAAGTTAATTGGTGTAACCTCCAAAAATGTGGGGTTTTTAGGTTAATTGATATAGTTAGGTGGCATGGGCTCATGAACTAGAAGGGCCTGCTATCGTCCTCAATGTCTAAATTTAAATATGGTGTTTATGGCAAAAACATGGGTTCAAACCACATTTACAGCATCCAAGAATTAAAATCTAAGTACCACTGAGGAAGCCCTGCACAATCAGATGGACTATTTTTCAGATAATGTTGCACTAATGCACTGTCTGGTTCTCAGATGGACCTAAATTGTGTGCCAGGTTCGACACTGGAGAAGAACCACCACAGGTTCAGACTCAATGTGCCAGTACTATCCACACTCGTTAACTGTTCAACCACTGATATTTCAGTACCGCAATGTGATAATATGCATCACAAAACCTGGTGCTAATCCTCCAGATGGATTGTGAATGTCTCATCTCTTTTAATTTGGAAAGGTTCAAAGGTTCCTTTTATTGTCACATAATATTTTAAAATGCAATATACATGATATACTTAAACTTTTATCTGCCATAAGGTAGTCACCATGAACATTGCTCAACACCGTTAACAATTGGAGAAAGAGAGTCCCTTCAGAGATATTAAACGCCTGTGGATTCACCTGCAGCTGCACAGGCTCCAGTTCAAACCATTGGCAATCTGTGCTCCAAATCTACATATCTGATATGATCAGGAAGCCTTCATCCTCCAAGGCCCTTATTGCATTCAGCACTCTCTTGAATTCCAGGTCCGATGAGTCAGTCTCCAGCAGCCCGCAAGTCAGCAGCCTGTGGAGGTCCTTCAGCCACTGATCCCTTTGCTGGTCTGCAGCCATGATCACTGTCTTTCAGTGTCATTTTGTATCCTTCTCAATGGAAGGGTGATTGTCCTCGCTGTTCTGGAGCCTTGCATTGGTCTGTTGTTTCCACCCCACCCCCCACCCACCAGATTCTGCAACCCCTCGTAATATGCTTTCCAGCATAGGCAATGCCATCCTTGTCAGAGACCTCAGAGGTTGTAGTATTTATATTTAAAAAAAAAACAACATTTGAAGCCTATGCAGAGCTGTTAGAATGGGGACAGGTGGTAGGACCCTGCAGAGTAGCGCTGTGTCTCTGCTCCCTGCTTTTCCAGGTCCGCACCAATGGCAAGGCTCCATCGTACGTAATTGTAGCAACCCATATGACATTAAAAACCTTTAGTATTTTAGTGAATCCTCAGCATTTTTTTCTTTACCAGAATTTTCAATATTTTTTTTCCTTTCAGGAACATTGGGATTTGTTAGCAATCAAAAATAAGCTAATGGATATGTTGTTATTATTGGAATACAACTGAAATAATTTGTTTGCAACAAACCCAGAAACTATTTGATGGAAAATGTAACAGTGGAAAGTTTGGGAGTTTGGCCCTGGTGATCATTGGGAGTGGATGTGGAACTATGGTTATGGACCATTACAGTGATCCAAATTTTAAGCATATTTGTGGTTATTTAATGAGGTTCCCTGCACTAAAGCCATCTTTAATGCTCAAAATAATCATTAGGACATGCTAAAAGCTCATGGTATAAGCCAATCCATATGAATGGGGAAAATATGTTCTATTATTCAGATCTTTAAATTTGAACAGGAAAAGTATAAAAAGTACTTCCAATTTTTGCTTATTAATCCATCTCACTTTTAATAATTACCTGACGATACATCATCTAATGGGCAAAGTACTTTCTCATAACTGATTTCTCCCAACAGGGTTGTCCGCACCCAGGATCATCCCTTCCCTTCCCCCTTTAATTCCATGTGGCTTTGCAGTCTCGCCTCCAGCCTGGATGCTCTTTCTGATGATGGTCATTGTCATTTCGTGCATTCACTTCCATCCATTGCTATCCGATTACAAATTACGGCTGCATTTTGGGTTCTGATGGTTCTTTATTGAGGAGGCTGTTACTTTTCTTGCTAATATTCAGCTTTAATGAGGTGGTCTGCCTCTGGAAAGTCTGAAATGGATGGCAGTTGTTTTTTTTAAAAAAAATAGCAAGTTTTTAAAAAAAAATATCGTCATATTACTTCTAATGAAATGCTTTTTTAAAAAGATTCAAAGGGAAAGCCTATTGTTTAAATAGATGGACGCGAGTAGAAAGAAGGAAAGGTAATTGAACACTGAGGAGAGAAATAATTGTGTGTCATATGTATATAACTTAGTTTTAGTAAGACTGATTGACAGTCAGGAATATGGCCTCTGTCAGTCTCCATGCCAATCAGAAAATTTGGCTTCTAACCACAACGTGCCTTCTTGCACAGCAGTACCTCTTGACTGATGTTTGTATTAAACCTACTCTATTGGGTGTACTTTTTACAGTTAATTTTATCCTGGAATTCAATCAAGTCATGACCTCCCATTGCATCCCAACAAGATATATTATGTATCACTGAAGACATTGATATATGAATGTGTTGCTTTTGTCATTCATATCTTAATCCAGGAAATTGGCCATTGTAATGCCACTGCAATTTCTCTGTAATCTAAACAAGGCACTTACTTTATATTGATTTTCACTTCATTTCAAATAGCTATTGCATTATTTCTTTAATCTGATCTCTAAAATATAATTTGTTCAATCTTCTCCAATAATTTACTCAATAAAAGAGGGGACTCCACCAGTTAATCTTTGAAAAGGCAACAAAAAAATAATCTCCTGATGCAGTCCATTTTAAAAGACTAAAGAATGGAAATTAACATATCCATTAACATTGTACTCAAAATCTTTACCTTGATGGCCCATAAAATTCAACTGTTTCTCCTGGAAAGCTGGTACATAGACGCTGAGACTGTTGTATATAGCAAAAGTTGTATTTGATCCCACATTAAAGCAGACTCCACCATTCGATAATGTGCAATGCAGTTTCGATATTTGGTTACATTCTGAAAGATGCAACATTAGCTACAAGGATTTCAAACCGGAGATTTTATGTTCGCTCCAAAATATTTTTGAAAACAATGGAAAGATGTTCGCAGAGAGATTACTGGGGGTGGAGGGGGTGGGGGGGGGGTGGAATTAGAGCACCTTTGAGTGTAACTTTAATTATATCTTTATTCTTGTACTGATATTCACCCTTGACCATTTCTGGTATTGTACTGATCTATCTCTATTCGTAATATAAAATCAGACATCTATAAAATGATTGGGCATTGATCGCATTGTCAGAATCAATAAAGTATGAACTTAAAGTAAATGACAGAAGGCTTAGCAAGGTGATGAGGGGAAAGTTTTGACACCTCAAAAGTGTGGGGTCAGCAACGTATTGACTGTATGGCAGAGGCAGAAACCTTGGTCATTTATAAACCACAGTTGAAGAGCTTTGACTTTTAGAATGATAAACTGGTTGTTCAGTATATTTCTATGAAACAAAATGGGAAAATTATCTCCTTTCATGCATGAATTTTCTAGGACATTTATCTATTTCCTTAACTTTAATTAAACAGCAGCTTGTATGTATTAGAGTAAAATATCAATGGAGAGCTCATGCCATCCTACTATAACTAACTTTAACCTTTAAACATTTATTTTGGATTTCAGCTGGTCTTCTGTTGAAAACTACAAAGAGATCAGCAGAACATTGCAAGTCTTGGGAACTACCCTTTGTTCCATTTCTCGACTTGCTGCAGAATTGTCTCGCAGATGGCAATTGGTGCAAAACCATTTCCCTTTTTGCGCACTGGATGGATTTCAGAGGTAACCTATTTGTCTGTTCGCAAAAGAACCCTTCTCGCTTTACTGGACATTTTGTGACCAATTAACTTTGGCCAAGTTTTTAAAGTTTGCGCTGTCTTCTGAATCCTAAGCATTAAACTAACCTTTGTTAATGATTTAGTCATCCATCATACTCTGTATCTTATTCTTCATCTAATTACCTTCAAATGAAGAACAAACTGGAGTAGGATGTGTAGCACCATCAATCAAGTTAAAATACATGTCTCTCTTAACATCTGCACCTCGGGTTGGTGATCTCTTTGGTAACTTTAAATATTTTTTGTTTTTGCCAGCCAATCTATCCAACAACATGTGTGTCCTTGGGTTCTGACAAATCCTTTATTGTGCTGTTTCTTTTGCTTTTATCCTTGATGGTGTAGCCAGGTTGAACATCCAGCGATGACTTATTTTCTTTCTTGTTAATGCTATTCATGCACCCTTAATAATCTCCACATTTAAGTTTCATACATTTCTTTAACCAATATTTAATTTGCTTTTGATCAATAGGCAATATTTCTACCACTACCCTTTATTCCTAAACATTTACACAGCAAATATACTTAATTGCCTCCATTCTACTTTGATCTCATTCTTCCATTTTTGATATGCCTTCGATTGTACAATCTTTCATCAGTCACTTAAAATGTACACTCACTTCCCATGTTAAACTGCTTTGATGCACCCACTTTTCCTCTGGTTCTTGTAATTTTAATTTAACATTGACAATATTGCACATTGTAATTCACTTTGGGAGATGTTTTTCTTTCCTTCTCTAAAGCTGATGGGTCTGCTACCTGAGTGTTTGAGAAGCTTGAAAGGATAACTCACTCCCTATAGTTGTTTTCTGACATTTAGCTGAATGAATTCCAGTTTACTGAGGTTTGTCCTTGTTAAATTCATGCTGGTAATTTGTGTTCAACGTTAATCTACATTGCAGCTTTTGTAGATCTGATTTTAATTCTGAAATTGAGTCAGATGAGCTCTTTTGGAAGCCAGCCATCCTCTTGAGGTAAAAGTTGAAATTCTCCAAAGACTGACTGTATCCACTGTCAATAACTCATAGTCCTCTAGTTAATAGATTTGGCTCACTCTTGTGCAACTCGGTAGTGAAAAGGTAAAGAATTTCATTAGAAGTAAAGATATATTTCCTGAAACGTCCACTTGTGATATGGCCCTAGCCTTTTACAGGTGTTTTCCCACTACTATAGTAATATGGCCATAAGAAATGGTAACTGATAATTCACCAGCTCTGAAAAATAGTTTGGATGGTGATGTTAACCATTCTTGACTTTCTGTTTAGAAATTGCTTCTAGATTTTATTTTCAGTGTTTCAGTTTTTTTATTGTTCTGACACGTTAAATCCTGTTGCAGTTGTCTTCCCTGCAGGGAGACAATGTAATCACTTTTAAAAAAAGTTAATGAAATGGGGCGTAGGATGAAATGAAGCAAAGCAATGTTCTTTGTAGTGAAACCACTTTGTCTTGTAATTGGGACATTTGTATTGCATCCGAAAGTTCATGCTGATGTGTCTTTATCATGAATTACTGAAAAAAAATTATTGGAGAGAAGGTAGAGAAGATTTATAAAGATGTTTCCAGGATTTGGGGGCCTGAGCCACAGGAAGTCATTTAGCAGGCTGTGGCTTTATTCTTTGGAGTGCAGGGGGATGAGCTCATAAAGGTGTACCAAATCATGAGAAGAATTAGATTGGGTGAATAAAGAGTCTTTTGCACAGAGAGGGGAATCAGAAGCCAGAGGACATGGGTTTGGAGTGGGGAGAGATTTAATGGGAACCTGTGGAAGTACAGGTATATGCATGTAGACTTTTAGTTATTTATCTTGTTTGCATTTTGTTTGTGTTTGACTGTTACCTTAATACATGATAAAATAGCCATGTATGATGAGTTGCCTGGTGTTTACTGGATAAGCTTCAGCAATATCCTTGGGTACACTGAAGAGAGCCCAGCAAGTCCAGAATGCCAGGTTATTCTCCCAGGATTTGAAGTGACCATATCTGTGTGAGGAGAAAGTGTGCATTTTGTGTGTAGTAAACAGAAATAATTCCAGAATATTCAGATTTCCATGTTTTCATTTTGAAAGAGCGTGAAGATTTATTGTCCTATACATAAGTAGAATGTGCGGATGCACTGAGATTCTCACTTCCTGCAGCTGCATGAGGAGGTGCTGCAATAGTGTAAATTGCCACAATATTTCATGAGGCAGAAAGAGATGATGAATACAAAATGATAGATAAATAATTGGTTTCATTTATAGTGAAAAGTGATGTTTCAATTGTGCAAACAAATTTTTAGGTGGTCCCAGAGTAGTGTCTATTGATGGTAGTAAGAGGAGGTTCAAGAGGCTAACGACAGTTGGAGATGATGGGAGAACTTGAACCTAGAGTTGCTGGACTTCAGGCTTCTATATCTTCATCCCAAAGGTAGCAGTGAGAAGATGTTACAAGCTGAATGATGGGGGGTCCTTTATGATGTTGACTGCCTTCTTCAGAGAGAGCCTCCAATGGGAGGTCTGAGCCCATTATGCCTTGTCACTTTTTGTTGTCTTCTGCATTTCTGGACATTTGAATTTCCAAAGCAGGATGTGATTCAGCTTGTCAGTATACCTTCCACAATATGCATGTAGAAGTTTGATAGTGTATTCAACGATTTCCTGAACCTCCTCAGGCTTAGAACATGGAGATTTTATGTGCTTTCTTCCCAGTTGTCTCCATGTTCAGGGTCCAGGAGAAGTCCTCTAATATGTGGACTCCGAGGGACATGTACTCCTTCCACCTGCATTCAGTCCATGGGTTTGGTTGCTTAATCCTCCCTTCCTGAAATTCAAAATAAGCTTCTTGATCTCGCTGATATGGTTGCTTTGGTACCACCCAGCCAGATTTTCTATTTCCGTCATTTGTTTCCCATTACTCAGCCAATAAATGGTGTCATCAGCAAATTTATAGATTATGTTGGAGCTGATCATGGGTACAGTGAATTCAGCAGGTGATTACACATATACACATCCTGACTCGGTGGTCATTGAAGAGAAGATAATGTTGGTGATCCTCTATTGAATGTGGTTTGTTAATTAATAAATCAAGCTTCTAGTGTAGAAGGAGGAATAGTCCCAGATTCCTGGCTTTGATGTTTATTTTGTAAGTTCATGCATGGCTTTGTTCACACATCAGATATTGATTCACTAACTGAAATTGCGGGTTTAAATGCTCCCGCCTTTTGGAAGCAGTAACATTAGGAAGGTAAATGTTTGATAAGATGGGTGATGCAGATGGGAAGGACTCAAAGGGCAAAAGAGAATGATGCTGATGTGCACTCTCGTGGCAAAAACAGGAACTAATATTTTGATGAAATAGTTAAATAAAATTGGAAAGAAGAATGGAAACTTGTATGGCAGGATAAAGTGAAATAAAACAGAATTGAAAGGCATTTATAAGCTGCAAAAAAAACCAAATCAAGTTCCAGCTGGTGAGTGGAAAATGGTAGAAGCACTGAAACAATTGCCAACTTGCATCTCTGGTAAAGCTTCCCATGAGATAATTATCATAAATAAAAATATCCCTTGATTATTTGGGAAACACTGAGATGGAAGGAAGATTTTAAGCAAAAAAAACCTAGATTTTAGCAAAATCTGTCTCAATTTATTGCTCCAGGATTCATCCTTTCAGTTGAAAGGTTACTATTTGGTTGCATATAAACTAAAATTTTAAAAGAATTGGAAAGTTGATGCAGAACTGAATTAGTCCAGGTAACTCATTTCTTTAAAAAAAATCACAGCATAGCAGCACAGGTTCAAGGTTTTTTTTGTCAAGTAATAACATAAAAATGTAAAATGTATGAATATTCAGAGTACCATGAGCATTGCACAGTGCCCCTAAAATTAAGAGAATGCGTAACAAAAAAGAATCCCTTCAGAGACACTGTGGGTTCTCCTCCAGTGTTCCTGCACCCTCTGCGGTCACACAGACTCCTGATCAAACCACTGGCTGTCCAAACCTCTGATACGACCAGGAAGCCTTCAGCACACAAGGCCCTTCTTGCCCTCGGCACTCTTTCTAATCCTGAGTCTATCTCCAGCGGCCTGCATGGATCCTGCAACTGCAAGCTTACCCGTAGTGTGTGTGAATCCTTCGACCGCTGATTCCCTTGCTAGTCCACTCCTGTGGTCACCTTCCCTATAGGGTCGTTGCCCATGCTTCTCCTTCTCAATAGGGGGATATTCTCCCTGTTCCTGGTGCAGTTACTCTGGTCCACTGTCCCCCAGGAGTCTTCAATTGCTGTGGTATGCTGCCAGGATGGTGCAGTCATCTTGTGGTTGCAGGATTTAAATAAAACTCATTTGGTTCCTTTTAACGTTGTTTAAAGCACCAGGCAGAGCAGTGTTGCATCTCCACTCCCAGCTCTTCCAGATCTGCACCAACAGCATTGCTGCCATTTTTCAGTCAATTATTTTGTTGTTCTGTAAAGTCTGATGGTTCTAATATACAAGTCCATTGGTGGTTTAGAATAACTATTGCTCCACCATTCATCCTCTCAAATTATTTACTAAGTTTTTCTGTAAAAACAGAAGGAAATAAGGAGGGCATAAGATGGTTCTGGCAGATAATTTAAGGAGAATCCCAAGAGATTCTACAAATATTACAAAGGCAAGAAAATAGAGGGAAAGAATCGTAGATTTTAAAGTTCAGCAAGGTAGTCTATGTGTGGAGCCATGGCAATGGTTTCTAAAAAAAGTATTTTTCATCTGTATTTGCTGTTGAGGAAAATGTAGAAGGCAGGGAACCCAGGGAAGTAGATGATGTGGTTGTGACTGGAATCCAGTTTGCAGAAGAGATGCTGGAGGTACAAAATCCATAATGGTAATAAATTCCTGGGGCCTGATCAAGAGTATCTCAGGATATCCTGTAAAGCAGGGGAAGAAATTGCAGGCGTAAAGCAAGAAATTCTGCAGATGTTTAGACGGGGGGAGGGGGGGGGAGTGGTCAAGTGCTGCACACCTAAGTGCTGGACAAACTTAACAGGTCACATAGCATCCATAAGATGTAAAAGTGTTTTCACATTTCAGGCCTAAACCCTTTATCAGGAATCTTGGGGGGAAAAAAACACTGGTAGATGCCTAAACTAAAGGATGGGGAGAGGAGGGAGGAAGGCATTGACACAGACTAATGGGTAAGAGGTGGGAGAGTAGAACAGTAAACTGAAGTGATGGGGAATGGCTAGAGGGCTCAGAGCATAGCTGTCTTTTTTCAATCTTTTTATTATGTTTCAGGTTAATAAACATAATAATACAAAGAGATTAGGATTACAATAAATAACTGTTAACATAGAGAAACACAGACGCCAAGTAACATCTGCAAACTGAACCTCACAATCTCTTAAAACCCAAACATAAAAGGAATCAAATTTTATTACAATATATCCCCTAACTTAAAAAATAAAAACAAAAAGAGAAAACAAAAAAATGGGTCTCCACATTGCATTGGTTAAACAATTATTTTGTCGTTGACTCTGCTCCTCTACACGCAAATAAAAGTTGAGAGGAATCATAAAGGATTGAATTACATCATATGAAAATGTTGAATAAATGGTCTCCATGTTTCTTCAAATTTAACCGAATGGTCAACAGTACCACTTTTGAATTTTTTTTTTCCCCCCTAAGTTGAAACATGCTATAGTTTGGGAAAACCATTGAAAGGCGGTAGATGGTTTAGGATCTTTCCATTTAAGTAAAATAGATCTCCTGGCTATTAAAGTTGCCAATGTAATTATATGACAAGCTGAAACAGACAAGTGGCCAGATTCCAAAACTGGTAGTCCAAAAAGTGCAGTAAATAGGATAAGGTTGTAGATAAACTGCTGAAATAATATCAAAAATGTTTTTCCAAATTTTTTTTTCAAGTTCGGGCAAGACCAAAATATGTGCATCAGGGAAGCCAACTCGGAATAGCATCTGTCACGGATAGGGTTTATATGGGAGTAAAAATAAGATAGCTTATCCTTGGACATATGGGTCCTATGGACCACCTTAAACTGTATAAAAGGGTGTGGAGCATTGAATAAGTGTTAACTAATTGGAGAATTTTCTCCCATGTCTCTACAGGTGAGGGTATATGAAATTCTCTTTCTCATTCATTCTTAATTTTATCAGATATCAATGGACACATTTTCAGGATCAAATCATAAATTATTGCTATTAAGCTCTTCTGAAAGGGGTTAGAGGGTAGCTCTCTGATAGAAGGAGGGGGTAGGGAGTTGGAGGAAAGAGGGATGATTGAAAGAGAGAGACTGGGGAGATGGTTAACCGATGGATGTTCATAATGATGCTGCCTGGATAGAGACTATCCAGGTGGAATTATGGGTTGCTTTCCACCAATTTGTGGGTGGTGTCAGGTTGGCAGCATAGGAAACCATGGCTTTGCCACACTGACTGTCTATGCATGGAGTCTCTCTGTTTTTCCTGATTCCTGATGAAGCGTTCAGACCTGAAATGTTGATTGTCACTCTGTCAAGTGTGAGGTGTTGTTCCTTGATGGGTCAAACCAGGGCAAAATTTACACAAAGAATGGTAGGGTCCTGGGGGCTGTTGTAGAACAAGGAGATGGGTACATAGTTCCATTTAAAGTGTTGATGCAGGTAGACGTGGTGAAGATGGAAGTTGGAACACTTGCCTTCAATGAGGGCATTGAATACTGTAACAGGAACATCATGTTGTGAATGTACAAGACATTAGTGAGACTGCACTTGCAGCACTTTGTGCATTATTTTCCCAGCAATAGAAAAGATATTAAGCTAGAAAGGATGCAGAAAAGATGAATGAAAATGTTACCACAACCAGTAGGCTTGAATGATGAGGAGGCTGGGTAAGTTGGGACATTTCTTCCTGGAATATAAGAAGCTAAAGGAGGGGAGCTGATCAATATCTTGATGAAGTTAAATAGTTGTTACCTTACCCACCCCCCCAACACACACACACACACACACACACACACACACACACACACACACACACACACACACACACACACACACACACACACACACACACACACACACACACACACACACACACACGACTTTGGGGCCTTCTTCATGCAACGTGTGGTGGGGGTATTGCATGAACTACCAGAGGAAGTGGGTAAGGCTGGAAAGGGGTACTGATGGTAGTGATCAGCCATGATCTGTAAAATGGCGGTTCTGGCTCGACGGGCCGAAGGGCCTACTCCAGCTCCTATTGTCTATTGTCTAGTAACTGATATTTTGTCTTCTGTTTATAGGAAATGTATGGAAGGACTTGGGTTGAATGCATGCATTTGGGACCAGTTTGGTCAGCAGGGACAAGTTGGGTCTGTTTCTATGCTACAGAACTCTGACTCAAAGTAGTTTTTTTTTAAAAAGTTCTACAAGATCATTGAAGTTTTAGTGATTTGGTATGACTTCTAGAGCCAGTACAACACTGAATGACCTCAAATAGCCTTGAAATGAGGGAGGAAGTATTGAAGAAATGCAATAGAAATATTGTCATGGATGAATCTCGGAACAACATAGTCTAATTATTCCCAAAATTAACATTGTTCTTTGGAGTAAACTGTAATTTGCATAAAAGCACAGAAAAAAAATTATAAATAACATCCAACATATTCTTGCTTGTTTAAAACCACAATACTTTATCACTGCATGTTGTTCTTGGCTATCAAATTTCAGTTCCAACCAACCAAGGATGAATTTCTACTCAAATACATTTTTCCTTATCATTTTAACTACTATTTAAAATAATCAGCAAAAAAAATGTATTGATATATAATATTAAATTAGATCCATGACATTTCAGACTTTCTTTATTTTCCTCTCCTTTGCCCATTATAACTCCACATTTTGCTTTGTAACTTTTATTTCCCCTTGCTCTCTTCCTATTCCCCATTTTGGATTTTACTTCACCTCATCTATTTTCTTCGCACTTTCTTTTACTACATTTTCATAGTTGATTCAGGTACACAAAGTAATGTTTTGAGGTTTTGTTGTGGTGTGAAGTTTTTTTCAAATGTAGCAAACAATTGTGATGACAAACTTTAGGATGGACTTGTCCAGATCAGTAACATAGGCCGAGACATGATGCTTGAAATTTCACAAGGTACAGTAGACTTTGGTGGGAAGAAGGAAATGATATAGGATCAACAAAATAATAAACTTCCAAAGATGGTGCAGAAATAAAGTGATCCTGGAGTATAGGCACATAAATCCCTAAATTTAGCAAGGCATTTACAAACATGAAGTGATCCTTGAATTGTAATAATAGAGAAATGGGGAGAGAAAAAAATAAATATATATTGTAAGTTGCTATTTGGGCATCGGTTGGAGTATTCAATCTAGACATCAGGTTTTAAGTCAAGTTTTCGGAGAGCACACAGGATTTGTTTGAAAGTGATAAAGGGGTTGACACTTTGGTTACATTGGGTAAACTGGACAAACTGTGTTTTCTTTAGGCAAGTGGCAAATTTGGTAGAGGTGCACAAAATCATTTACAATTTTTATAAAGTAGACAAGAAGAAACTCTTTGGCTGAGAGAGCTAGATAAATACTTAAAGGGAAATATTCCCCTCTGCTCATATATTCTAATGTTATTATTTAAATGAATGGCATGTCAAGGCTCTGTAATTTCCCAACCACTGACTAGCAGAGAAAAAAAATAGTGGCGGCGGAGTCAATTGTATTATTTAAGAAAAGGTTGGACAGGTATATGGATGAGAAGAAGATGGAGGGTTATGGGTATTGTGCAGGGAGGTGGGACTAGAGAGGGGTGTTTGGTTCGGTGCGGACTAGAAGGGCCTAATGGCCTGCTTCCGTGCTGTAAATTGTTATGTTATTATGTTATGTTTCCCTTTATTTTCTCTTTCTCCCTCTCCTGCCTCCAACTTGATATGCAAAGACGTTTGAAGTAAATATATAGCAAACGATGCAAATATTTACCATCATCTCAAGGAATTTCTATGGTAACTGAATATAGCTGGTGGTATAAAGTCTTTCATGAAAAAATCATTTTAAATTAATAGAATTTTTCAATGATTGGAACGAGGAAAAGTACTTAAAATTGGAAAGTAGAAATGTAGTGATTGAAAAATATTTTGATAGTTGAATTTCTCAACATTGCATCTCAAGGGCTAGGGTCATTGGAAGAATATGCGGTCCGAGAATGATGTACATCTTGCTATCATGAACAAATTAATACCTCGAACAATTCAGAAGAGACTTTTGACTATGATTGCTCATCTCTATATGGGAAGGTTTGCTGGTCCTACTCGGGAGTGGCAGAGAGTGGGAATCAGAGCAGTCATTCACCAGATGGAGAGATTGAGGAGTAGGTAGAGGTTAAGTCAAGTAAATATAATAGAAAGAACAGGCAGGGTCAGGTTAATGAACCTGGGGAACTAATGGTCTGAAGTGTAGTTACTTTAATGTAAGGATTACAATAGGTGAGGCAAATGAGTTTACAGCCTGCATTAGTTCATGGAATGGAGACATTGTGGCCAGAGTGGTTTTGACAGGGCAAACAGGCAGCTCAAAGTTCCAGGGTTTTGATATTTCAGATGCGATAGAAATGGTTGCCAAAGATGTGCGGGGAGTTGCCTTACTGCACAGGAAGAATGTCATACCTACACTTAGAGGCTCATCCAGCGAGATCAAATGGATAGAGTTCAGGAATGAGAACTCTGCAATCATTATGATGGCTTAGTACTGGAATCCAGATTTGTCATGAAATTGTTGTTTTGCGACAGCATTACAGTGCAAATAAATTATATTAAAAAAATAAATAAATTGGTGCAAATGAAGACAGAGTGAGGTATGTTGCTCATTGTCCATTCAGAAATCTGATGGCTGACAGAAAGAAGCTGTCCTTGTGCCTCCTGGTGTTCATCTTCAGGCTCCTTCCTGATGGTAGCAGTGTGAAGATGACATGGCTTGGGTGGTGGGGATACTTGAGGATGGAGGCTGCTTTCTTGAGATGCTGCCTTTTGTAGGTGTCCTCAATGGAATGAAGATTGATGCCATGATTGAGCTCATCGAGTTCACCACTCTGTAGTTTTTGGTTGTCCTGTGTAACGAGCCCAAAGGACCCCAAAACCCAGCAGCAATAGACATTCACCAAGACAAAATAAAATAAATGTTATTTTCAAAATAAAAGTTATTTTTAATCAACTTCAAACATGAAAACAGAATCCAACTTTAACTTAACTCTATTCTTATACTACACTCTATACTAACCCAAATTACCCCCTTCTAATTCTAAGCGCACGTGTATGTAATGTGTGTGTAAATTCAATAAAAGTTTGTTGGTTCACAGTTAATCTCACTGCTCCTTCTTCCAAGTTCTCTGGTTGCAGGCAATCACCAGACTGTGAACAGAATTTAACATGTATAAAGTTCACCAGGCTTGGTACTTGAAAGGTAAATGTTTACCACTCAGGAAGGTTGTAGGGTTTGCAGAAATATTTGTTGCTCCAAGATTTCCACAACTGAGGTACCACCACTAGTCACCTCAGGGTCTCACTGATGCATCTTGCCCCATCAGGGTCTTCTAGATGGTAACCTCTTTCTTCAAGCTACCACAGAGTTCCATTCCTTCCTCTATTTCAAGAGAAACATCAGCTAGATAGCACTTCCAGCCATCTACTGCTCTTAAACTTGCTTTCATCAGTTTCAAACAGTTTTCCCTGGATTGAACTTTACAGTATTTGTCAGTGTCCCACACACTGACTGACTGACTGAGCTGTTAACTCTTTTTTTCCAACTGAAACTCCAAAAAGAGCATGTGACTAGTGTCTTGCAAAACCCCCACCTTCTCCAGCAAACAACAGGAGTTCTTTCTTCTTAAGCTATTATCTTAGGTAAACAATCCAGAATTGACCTTTTTGTGAGTACTTTGCAGAAAGGATACTGATAGACAGCATGACTCCAAAAAGACAATGGTCAAGCATTTTATGGCATCAGTTCAATGAACACCTACTTGTGAAAGGTGCTTACATTCTCCAAGAGATCCTGCAATGTGAATTCTTTAGTCTTTCAAATAAGATCTGTTTTAAAATGTGTATGTATGTGACCTACTCTAAATCTTATAATTTTTCCCCAAATATTAATAATGTTACACCTGTGCATTGGTACCTCCATACCAGACAGTGAAGCAGCCAGTCAGAATGCTCTTCACAGTACCTGTTAAAATTTGCAAATCTTTGGTGACGTATCAAATCTCCTCAAACTCACAAATCATAGCCTCTGGCAAGCCTTCTTCATGATTACAATAGAATGGAGGCCCCAGGACAGATTTTCAGAGTTGTTAACTCTCAAGAACTTGAAGTACTTAAGCTACTCTACTGTTGACCTCTTGATGATGACTGGTCCATGTTCTCCTGTTTTTTTTTTTTACCTTCCTGAAGTCCATTATCAGCTCCTTCGTTTTGCTTGATTGTTATTGTGATACCACACAACTAGCTAATCTACTTCACTCTGTGCAATTCCTCATTGCTCTCCGTGATTCTGATAATGGCTGTGGTGTCATTGGTACATTTGGAGGTGGCATTTGTGTTGTGCTTAGCCACACAGTCATGGGTGAAGAGCAGTGGGCTAACACACATCCTTGATGTGCACTTTGTTGATCGTCATTGAGGAGGAGACATTGTTTTTGATTTGTACTGACTGTGAAGAGGAAGTCAAGGATCCAGTTGCAGATATAGATAGAGACCCAGGTTTTGGAGCTTGTTGACCAGTGCAGAAGGTATCATGATGAAAGTTGAGCTGTGGTTGATGAAAAGGAGCCTGATGGATGTGTTGCTATTGTCTAGTTGATCCAGAGCTGAGTGGTGAACCAGTGACATTGCTATGGAATGATTGTGTAATTTGGAGAATTGCAGTGGGTCCAGATCTTAGGTATGGCTGATCAATCTCTCAAAGCATTTCTTCATATAGATGTGAGTGCTACTGCGTGATGGTCATTGAGGCAGTTCACTCTGATCTTCTCGGGCACTGGTAATTTTGATGTCCTCTTAATGCAAGTGTGACCCTTGACTGCAGCAATGAGAAATTTAAAATGGACATAATTTTCAATACCCTGCCAGGTAAACAATTGGAGTCTGACCTCTTGTGAGGGTTGCAAATTGGTTTTAAATTAATTATGGATAAGGATAGATCTGGTCCTCAGGTTGAGACTCTAAACTGGAGAAAGGCAATTTTGAGGAGGTGAAAATGGATCTAGAATCTGTGGATTGGGATATGTTGATTCCTGGCTAGGATGTCATTGGTAAGTAGAAAACCTTCAAATGTGAAATTTTGAGAGTACAGAGTTTGTATGTTCCTGTCAGGAGTAAAGACAAGTTAACAGACATTTAGAACCTTGGTTTTTCAAGGATATTGGGCATCTGGTTAAGAAGAAGCGAGTCGTGTATAACAGGTATAGGCAACAAGGAGAAAATTAGGTACTTGAGTATATATATATATATATATATATATATACACACACATATATATATATATATATATATATATATAAAAGCAAGAATAAACTTAAGAAGGAAATCAGGAGGGCTAAAAGAAGACATGAGGTTGCTTTGGCAGATAACGTAGAAAAATCCTAAGGGTTTCTACAGGTACTTTAAGGGCAAAAGGATAGAAAGAGACAAAATTAGACCCCTTGAAGATTGAAGTGGTTTTATCTCTCTCTGTCTCTTTCTCTCTGTATATATGCATGTGTACATACATCAAATATACATATACATGCATGAGTGCACATACACTATTATATATATATACACACACAGTCATGTATGCACGCACGCGCACACAGGAGACTGGCACAGAGCCTTTGGCGGTAAGGAAAAAAATAAGCAGTGAGGTCATGAAGTATATGCATATTAAAGAGGAGGAGGTGCTTGATGTCTTAAAACAAATAAGGGATATAAATCCCCAGGGCCTGACAAGATATTCCTTCAACCTTGAGTAAGGATAATGTGGAAATTGTGGGGGCCTTGCAGAAGGATTGGAGGGGAACTCGTATTGTTTAAAAAAAAATGCTCCAAAAGTAACATTGGACATTATAAGCAGTGTGCCTGAAGTCAGTAGCAGGGAAATTTTTGGCAGGTGTCCTAAGAGATCAGATATACAAGTTTTTAGAATAGTCAAACTGATTTTGTATGTGGTAAGTCATATTTAACCAATCTTGTAGACCAGTGGTTCTCAACCTTTTTCCTTCCACTTACATACCACTTTAAGTATTCCCTATGACATCGGTGCTCTGTGATTAGTAAGGCATTGCTTAAGGTGGTATGTGAGTGGCATAGGGATTACTTAAAGTGGTATGTAAGAGGAAAGAAAAAGATTGAGAAACACTGTTGTAGAGTTTTTAGAGATTACCAGGAAAGTTGATGAAGGACGGGCTGCGGATGTTTACTACATGACTTAGATAAGGTCTAAGCCTTTGATAAAGTCCACATGAGAGGTTAGTCAGGCAGGTTCAGTTGTTCTGTATTCATGGTCCGATAGTAAACTGGATTCATCAATGGCTATACAAGAGAAGCCAGAGAGCTTTAGTGTCTGATTTCTTATCAGACTGGAGGCCTGTGACTAATGGTGTGCCTCAAGGATCAGTGCTGGGACCATTGTTGTTTGTCATCTACAACGGTAATCTGGATAATGTGGTCAATTGTATCAGCAAATTTACTGTTGCAAACATTGACTTTCATTCATGGCAATAGATTCTGATTCTGAAATGACACAAAGATTGGAAGAGTCGTAGACAGTGAGGAAGGCTATCAACACTTGCAGAGGGATCTGCACCAGCTGTAAAAATGGGCTGAAAAATGACAGATGGATTTTAATACAAACAAGTGTGAGGTGTTGCATTTTGGAAGGACAAACCAAGATATGACATGCACGGTAAATGGTAGGGCATTGAGGAGTGTGGTGGATCTGTGGTGTCATAGGTTGAAAGGGTTGCAAAGAGAGCTTTAGGCATATTGGCCTACATAAATCAAAGTATTGCTATATGTTATGGTAAATTTATGTAAGACATTGGTGAGGCTAAATTTGGAGTATTCTGTGCAGATTTGGTCATCTAACTAAGGAAATATCAATAAGATAGATTGTAGAGAAGAAAGATATTGCCTGGACTTCAGGAACTGAGTTACAGGGCAAGGTTATGCAGGTTAGGAGTTTATGCCCTGGAGCATAGAAGAATGAGAGGAGATTTGATGGAGGTATATAAAATTATGAGGGATATATATATAGTAAGTGCAAGTAGGCTTTTTCTACTGAGGTTAGGTGAGATCCAAGCCAGAGGACATGGGTTAAGTTTGAAAGGGGAAAAGTTTAGGGGGAAATATTAGTGGAAGCTTCTTCACACAGTGGGTGGTGAGCATGTGGAACAAGCTGGCAGCTGAAGTGGTAAATGCAGTCTCAATGCCCACATTTAAGAAAAATTTGGACAGTTCCAAGGATGTACATTGGCTAGGAGGATGGTAGGGAGCAGAGGTCTCTGTGCCTCCCAATAGCCAAAGGGAATTAGAGGAATAGGTATCTAGGAAGATGATAAAAAATGTATCACTGTAGCGCATGACTCCAATTTTTCTATTGCTGATTGAGGCTCTCATTGCAAGAGGTAACAGAACATGTTAGGTTCATCCAGCAGTTTATTGTGGAAGAATATGTAAATATCCAACTAGGGAAGAGGCCATACTAGACGTTGTACTGGGAAATCTTTCTAACAAGTGATTGAAGTTTCAGTGGGGGAGCATTTTGGGAATGGTGATTGCAATTCTGGATGTTTTAAGAAAATGATGTGTTACAAGACTGGTTCTTGAGTGAAGTATTAAATGGTGAAAGGTTAATATGGAGTACATTGTTTGGGAATGCACATTTTTAAGTAATTTTGCATCTCACATGGAGTATTGTTAAAAGGTCAATTGATTAGGGTTCAGGACCAACATGTTTCTATGAAGATGTAAAGTAAAGTGACAAGATTTAGGAATTCTGGATGGAAAAAAAATTGTAAACTTGGCTTTGAAGATGAGGGAAGACAAGGTGCGAGAAGAATTTAAAGGAAGAAGGGGAACTTAAACAGGAATTAGGAAGTCTAAAAGTCACCATGAAATGTCCTTGACAAATAAATTTAAAGAGAATTCTACCCCAATGTATCTCTAGAAAGTAGCAATGGAAAAGATAGGTCCACTTGAGGTTAAAGGAGGAAATTTGTGTGTGGAGTCACAGAAAGTTGGTGAGATCCTAAATGAATATTTTTCATTCAGTATTCACCATGGAAAAATATGTGGATGATAAGATTAGGGAGGGAAATGTTAATATTCTAGAGCACTTCAATTTAAGAAGGTGATGTTGGATCTCTTGGACAAACATTAAGGTGGATAAGTGACAGGGGTTTAATCGAATCAATCCTAAAATACTGGGGGAAGAGAAGGAAGAAATTGTTGGTGCCTTGACAGAGATCTTTGGCCACAGGTGAGTTCACAGAAGATTGGAGAATACCCAATGATATTACTTTGTTTCAGAAAGTCATTAGGCATAATCCAGGAAATGAGAGTCCAGAGGGCCTTGTATCAGTTATTGGGAGATTTATTGGAAGAATGTGCAGGGGAGGTCCTATCTTACAAACCTGAGGGTTTTTTTTGAAGAGGTAACACAATGAGGGTAGGGGAGTGGATTTTTATTGCAAGGTAACTGATGTCATTTAATGTACATTTAATCCAGGGAAGGCATTCTTTGTTTTAGCATCGTTCCCAACTGGATGTTCCAAGTCCAATTATGGATTTGGCTCAATTTGAAAAGGAAACAATCATTGAGAATTATTCATGGTTATGTTGACTTTGGATCAGAAACTGGTGAAAAGAATTTTGTGATCCAATTTCAAGTGAATTGTATTAGAAAATGTTAAATTGAATTACAGTAACTCTACTAAAAGTCTAAGGTTTCTTTAGGTCTGAGGATATTTTGCCCGCAACACTATGTGGATCAATGTACATCCTGCTCGTGTGTAGTTTGCAGGATTGCCTCCTTGTCTCTGGTCAGACTTTTATTGCCTTGCAAAATGGTCAAACACCAAACAAACCAAAAAAATTGATGACCATGGTGACATCTATTGTGAAATAGCCCCAATCTTGGTGTTGACTAAGTGCACTTATTACTTGGGCACTCAAATACACTGGAAGAGTGTAGTTGAAAATGTGAGTAAACGTTTATTGAAGTGTACAAATTTCTTAACTGGAAACTTTTGCAGCTCTTCTGCAATGGTCCCAGTTTTGGAAGCAACCCAGTTCACAGCCGATGATATTGCTTTGTAACTGATTCCTTGTGGATCTAAATCCTGCAGAAGTGATCGTTGTTTATCACAGATAGGCCCCTTAGTTTGAGGCAATGATACAGATTGATGTCAGGGGCAATTTAAAAAATTCCTTACTTTCCAAGTTTAAAAGTTCTTTCTAAAAGTAATTACCATTTGTTTCAGGTTATGACAATGAAAAGAACTTCAATAAATCTGTGCTCCGTTATACGGAATGTGGCTGTTGTTTATCCCCATTTTAAATGGGATGATTGAGAATTGCATATGGTGAAAATCAAAGTGTCATCCATTATTCAGTATTTTGAATCCAGTTTGAACTGGTAAATTAGGCTCTTGTGCTTTTAATCCAGCAACATAACCAATAAGATCACAAAATTTAAATTGAAAGTGACAGTGTAATGACCTTAAGTGGATCATGTGAGAATCTACAGGCTTATTATTACTAACGAGGAGTGCAAACTCCCATATTGAATTATGCCTTTGAACTCTGCTTATTCTGTAGAGTCAGTATGGCCAACAGTAACTGGTAACTTCATGCTGCCTCCAATGTCTCCTGAACGAGGGTGCACTCTGAAATTTTATTCCAAGTTGAATCAAAATTTTGTAGCTCATTGAGTATTTCTTTAAACAAATTTGTTATCCAAACTGATTCAATTAACACTGCACATTCTAATATCTGTTAAAAAAGTACACTCAAGCTGTATTTAATTGTATCATACTGGACATAGATTTTCATACAATTCCCCATTATTGTTCCTCTTTGAAAGGCTGCCGTTCAGTTCAGATTGAAACCCATTTACAGAGCATTTCTAGCCTTCTCCATTAGGCTTCACAGTAGTTGAAGTATATTTGCCTTACTTAAACTTTTCTATCAAAGTTAGTAAGTTCCTTAGAAGATTAAAAGTCCGAGAACAGCTTTGACGATGCAACACTGTTTACAAATAGAAATGCAAAACACTTTCAAAGCAATTAAGCATCTTTGTGGGAGGGATGAGGAGCTACAGTGGGTACAAGAATATCCACAATCTTGCATTTTAGCAGATACAAGACTGCAGATCTGGAATCTGGAACAAAAGAAACTCAATGGGTTGAGCAGTCACTGTGGGAGAAAAGGATTTGTCAACATCCTCCATCAACTGATTGCTGAGAGCATAGTTAGCCAGTATAAGGGGAGAACAAGAGGGTTGAGCTCTGTTTGTGATGCCTTTCCTATGATCCTAGCTGCTTGCCATTTCATCTCCACCGCCCATTCTTATACCAACCCATTTGCCCTCTGACTTCTCTACTGCCAGGATGACTCCCAACTCAAACTCCAGGAACAAACCCCTGTGTTCCACCTGGGCAATGCACAGCCCAATTGGATTTTCCAATTTCAAGTAGCATTGGTCTCCTGCGTTCCCCTCTCTCCAGTCCTTTCTCCCTCCCACCACTTTTATTCCCCTTTCCTACCTGCCTCCTTGAGAAGCCATAACATTTCCACTGACTGGATGGAATTTCTGATCCATGACTGCATAAAATGGAAAAGGACTATAAGGATGATACAGATTCCTATGGTGAGCAACACAGAAGCATGTCCATTGGAATAAATGATATTAAAGTCTGAAGCAAACAAGGTTATGCCTATTATTGTTGGAAAGTAGAGCAGGTCTTGATCTTTGATCACTTTTTCTTCAATAGCCAAAAGCTGCAGTGGAACATGAGAGATGCTGGAAGGTCTGGAGATGTGTGAGATACTAACTGGGGTGGCTATCAAGCTTTCATAGTACAAAGCTGTTTGAGCATTGAAGATCATCTTGGATATTAACAGAATGTAGATCAATGGTTCTCAACCTTTCTCTTTCCACTCACATATTACTTTAAATATTCCCTTTGCCATTGGTGTTCTGTGATTAATAAGGGATTGCTTAAAATGGTTTGTGGGTGGAAAGAACAAGTTTGAAAACCACTGTTTTAATTGTACCTAATTGACTTGTTATATGCACGGTTTCATAACTCCAAAGGAAATGGGCCAATGTTAATTTTTCCCAAATAAAATATTTCAGTGACAATTGGGTCTAGAGCAGTGATTCTCAACCTTCCCTTCCCAATCAGATAACCAGTCCCTTAGTAATCACAGAGAACTGATGGCATAGGGATTACTTAAAGTTGTTTGTGAGTGGAAAGAAACAGATTGAGAATCACTGATTTAGATTGGATTTGGAAAGTGGAGAAGGATTGGCAACTGGAATTGAGTCCAGATAAATACAAGTTGATGCATTTTAGTAAGTTAAACCAATAAATAGTAAAGCCATGGTGAGTGTTGGAGAACAGATGAACCTAAGGGTACAGCACCAGTGACCTGGGTTCGAATCCATTGCTGTCTGTAAGGAGTTTGTATGTTTATCTTCACTTCCCTCCCCCCACCCCCCCAACCATCATGTCTGCCTGGGTTTCATCCAGATGCTCTAGTTTCCACCAATGCTTCAAAAAAAATGTTCAGGGGATATAGGTTAATTGGGCAGCACAGCCTCGAGGGCTGGAAAGGCCTTTTACTGTGCTATATATCAAAATTTAAAATTAAACACATAAAAAATACATATGAAGTACCTATGTACATATATAAATGATATATGATAGTAGATTCTCAGCAGGTTTGTAGGAGCAGTTCATTTCAGTCGTTCAGCAGTCTCACTGCCTGTGAGGAAAATGCCGTTGCTCTGATACTCCTATATCTCTTTCCCAACAGGAGTAGCTGAGAGATGCTCTGTGGGGTGGTAGGGGTCATCACCATTTTGCAAGCCCTCTTCAAACCAGGATCTTGGTAGAAGGTAAGCTATTAAAGTCGGGGGCTTACCAGGGCTTGGGCCTACTTGGTTTGGCTTGGAGTCGGAGGAGGAGGAGGAGCTTGGTGAAAGTGACGGGGTTAATTGGTCAAGGAGCCAATAGAAGGATTGAAAGGGGAGGGAGTGAGGTAAGCTGAGTTATTTGCCTTTGTATTCAGTGTCATGCTAATACGGTTAGTGCTCTGTACTGGGTGTCAGATGTAGGAACAATGGGTGACCTCCACCCTCCCAAATGGCCATATCTGCACCAGGTGTACCGAGTTGCAGTTACTAAGGGACCAAATTAGGGATATGGAGTTGCAGATTGATGGCCTGCGGCTTGTAAGGGAGAGTGAGGAGTTAATCGACTCAACTTTCAGGGTGATAAATGCTCCAGAACCCATGTCAGGTAAGTGGGAAACCGTCAGGGGAGGAAAGAAAAAAGCGAGAAAAACGGAGAGCACACCAGTAACTATCCCACTCAGCAACAGTTATGTTGTGTTGGATTCTGTTGAGGGAAATGACCAGTCAGAAGATGGCCACGGGCACCAGGTCAATGGCAATGAGCCTGGCAGAGTGGTGCAAAAGAAAAAGAAAAGGAGAAATGCAATAGTTATTGGGGACTGCCACATGGTGTGCTGCCTCCCTGGTACAAGGGTACGAGATATCAAAAATCAGGTCTAAAATATTCTGAGAGGAAAGGGAGACCAGTCTGATGTCTTGGTGCATGTGGGTACAAACGACATTGACAAGAAAAGGGAGGAGGTAATGAAAAGGGAATTCAGTGAGCTGGGACAAAAGCTGAAAGACAGGAATGCTAGGGTGGTGATCTCGGGATTACTACTTGTTCCAAATGCAAGTGATTAAAAGAATGTAAGGATAAGGAAAATGAACGTGTGGCTGAGGGGCTGGTGTATAGGGCAAAGATTTGACTTCTTGGATTATTGGGATCTCTTTTGGGGAAGGCATGACCTTTACAAGAAGGATGGGTTGCACCTAAATCCAAAAGGTGTCAACATTTTGGCAAGTATGTTTGGTACAGTAGTGGGGCAAGGCTGGGGTAATTTGATAGGGAAAAGGGTAGGGAAGATAAAGAAATAGCCGGGAAAAATAAAATAGAAAAAGTAATGATGGGAGGAGAAAGTAAAAAATCAGATGGTGCAGTGAGTTTTCGGGTCAATGATAGACTTAAGAAAATTACAAAGAAAAATAGTGGGCAGAAAAATCAAAAGAAAAGGATACAGAAGTCACTAGATATTAAAAGGACAAAGAGCATAAGGGCACTTTATTTGAATGCCCGCAGTATTAGAAATAAGGTTAGTGAACTTGAGGTGCAAATCGGTACCCATGCCTATGATTTGGTAGCCATCACGGAAACATGGCTACAAGGTGACCCTAAATGGGAATTAAACTTTCAAGGGTATCAGGTGGTGCAAAGAGATAGACAGGATGGTAAGGGAGGTGGAGTTGCACTCTTCATCAAAGATGAGCTCCAGGCAATAGTGAGGGATGATATAAAATCTAAAGAGCAAAATGTTGAGTCCATTTGGATAGAGATAAAGAATAACAAAGGGAAAAAATTATTGATGGGTGTTATCTATCACCCACCAAATAACAATAGTTTAGTGGCACAGGAAATAAATAGATAAGTGAGGCATGTAATAATGATATGGCAGTCGTCATGGGGGACTTTAACTTCCACATAGATTGGGAAAATCAAGTTGGTCGTGGGAGTCTGGAAGAGCACTTCATAGAATGCATCCGCGATAGCTTTCTTGAGCAGCATGTTAAGGAACCCACAAGAGAAAATGCTCTCCTGGATCTAGTGTTGTGCAATGAGATGGGTAGAGTAAATGATGTAATAGTCAGAGACCATCTGGGAAATAGCGATCATAGTATGATTGAATTTCTCATTCAGATGGAAGGGGAAATAGTTAGATCTAAAACTAATATATTATGCTTAAACATGGGTGACTACCATAGGAACAGTGGAAGATGTTTAAAGAAATATTTTGTAATGCTCAACAAAAATATATTTCGGTCAGGAAAAAGGGCAGCAAGGGAGGGAAAAATCAACCGTGGTTAACAAAGGAAATAGAGTACAAAATTGAAGGCGCAGGTGTACAAAGCTGCAAAGAGCAGTGGGAAACTGGAAGATTGGGATAATTTTAAGAGACAACAAGGGGTTACAAAGCGGGTAATAAGAAATGGGAAAAAGGATTATGAAAGTAAATTGGCACAAAATATAAAAACAGAAAGCAAAAAATTTTATAAATATATAAAACGGAAGAGGGTGGCCAGAGTTAACATAGGACCCTTGGAGGTTGAGAAGCGAAAACTGATAGCAAAAAAAGAGGAAATGGCTGAGGCATTGAACAAATATTTTGTGTCATTCTTCACGGTGGAAGTCACGTCCAGCATGCCCAAGTGCGGAGTTATGGATGCAAATGTTGGAAAGGGCCTTGATAAAATAGTTGTTACAAAGGAAGTGGTGATGGAGAAATTAATGGGACTAAAGCCAGACAAATCACCTGGTCCTGATGATATGCATCCAAGGGTTCTGAAGGAAATGGCAGAAGTTATAGTTGATGCATTGGTGGTCATATACCAACATTCCTTGGATTCTGGGCAGGTCCCGGCAGACTGGAAGACAGCAAATGTCACGCCACTTTTTAAGAAGGGATGTAGGAAGAAGACTGGAAATTATCGACCAATTAGCTTGACGTCTGTAGTTGGAAAAATGCTTGAAGCCGTCATTAAAGATGAAATAGTGAGACTTTTGGAATGTAAGGTTTCAATCAGGCAGATGCAGCATGGTTTTAGAAAGGGAAGATCTTGTTTGACAAACTTGTTAGGATTCTTTGAGGATATAATGGGTGCAGTGGATGGAGGGGAACAGGTTGATGTTGAATATTTGGATTTTCAGAAAGCGTTTGATAATATGCCACACAAAAGACTTATCAGTAAGTTGCAGGAAAATGGAGTCCAGGGAAGTATATTGGCATGAATCGAAAATTGGTTGTCTGACAGGAGGCAGAGAGTTGGGATAAGTGGGAGTTTTTCAGGTTGGCAGAGAGTGGTAAGTGGGGTGCCGCAGGGGTTGGTGCTAGGCCCACAACTGTTCATTTACATTGATGACTCGGAGAAGGGGACAAAATGTGGTGTAGCCAAGTTTGCGGATGACACCAAATTGACTGGAAGAGCAAATTGTAATGAGGATGTGGAGAGTCTGCAGAGGGATATAGTTAAGCTGGATGAGTGGGCAAAGGTCTGGCAGATGGAGGACAATGTTAGTAAGTGTGAGGTTATCCACTTTGGCAAGAAAAATAAAAGAGCTGAATATTATTTAAATGATGAAAAACTACAGCATGCTGTTGTGCAGAGGGACTTGGAAGTGTTTGTGCATGAATCGCAAAAAGTTAGGTTGCAGGTGCAGCAGGTTATTAAGAAGGCAAATGGAACGTTGGCCTTCATCGCTAGAGGAATTGAATTCAGGAGTAGGGAGGTAATGTTGCAACTGTATAAGGTAATGATGAGACCGCCCCTGGAGTACTGTGTCCAGTTCTGGTCTCTATATTTAAGGAAGGATATACTGGCTTTGGAGACGGTCCAGAGGAGGTTTACTAGGTTGATCCCTGGGATGAAGGGGTTGACTTATGATGAAAGATTAAATCGACTAGGATTGTATTCGCTTGAGTTCAGAAGAATGAGAGGAGATCTTATAGAAGCATATAGGATTATGAAGGGTATGGATAGGATAAATGTAGGAAGGTTTTTTGAGATGGGTGGGGAACCTAAAACGAGAGGACATAGTCTCAAGATTCGGGGGAGTAGATTTAGGACAGTGATGAGGGAAAATAGTTTTTCCCAGAGAGTAGTGAATGTTTGGAATTCTCTATCCAGGGAAGTGGTTGAGGCTGCTTCATTAAACATATTTAAAATTCGGTTAGATAAATTTTTACATGATAGAGGAATTGGGGGATATTGGGAGAAGGCAGGTAGGTGGAGTTAGGTCATAAATTAGATCAGCCATGATCTTATTGAATGGCAGAGCAGGCTTGATGGGCCATTTTTGGTCTACTCCTTTTCCTACTTCCTATGTTCCTATCACATCAATTGTGTGAGGTCATGGACAGGGTAAGGGAGACCCCAGTGATCTTCCCTGACACTCTTGTGATCCAATGTGCTACATCAGGGGTGCCCAAACTTGTTTAATGTAAACTTGTTTTATGAGAAACTTCAGATGTTTGAGAACTGCAAGTCATAGAAAAAAATATGACACACTCATTTTTACACTTGCATATTTTGTGATGACATTTTATATAAATATTTAAAAATGCATGTACATCTTATTTATTCATATATGTACTTATGAAATTGCTCATTTGTATTAGTTTCAATAATCAAAAAATACACAAATACAGGTGCATACCAAATATTTTCAAAACCTTGAACTGATTTTCTGTGGAAAGTTTAGCCCAAGAAAGCAGTAGAGGCTGCCTCATTAAATACTATATGTTTAAGATCTAATTAGGTTAATTTTTGCATCATAGGGGAATTGAGGGTTATGGTTGAAAGGCAGAGCTGGGTCCACACCAAGATCATCTGTGATCTCACTGAATGTGGGGGCATGCTCGACAGGCTGGATGAATGACTCCTGTCCCTATTTCTGATGTTTATGCTGCTGCCATTGGTCTCTACAAATACCTGCACCGTGATAGTTTCCACAGCTGAGCACACAATGCAGGATGTGACCTGATTCAAAGCTGACTCCTGAAGCAGGGCCAGACCAGGGGAGCCAACAGTTCTGCTCCTCCCCATTCTACCCTGTGCTTCCTTCTTCTCAGTTTCTGGCAGGATGGGGGAAGCCACTGTTGGGAGAGGAGGCTGAGGTAGTTTAACTGCACTGCCTGATGCTAACTCTCCATTCGGTGAGGCCAGGGCTTGCTTGTGGCCACTGACAGGACCTTCACTACTACTGCCAGCTCCAGCTCTGTCCTAGCTTGGTGCCTGGATGAGGTCCTCATTGGTGACCCCCTCCAGCCTCTCTTCCCCATCACTGTCATCTTGCTTCCCCTCTGCCAAAGTGCCTGGACAGATACCCTGCCTTTGGGGCAGGCCATACATTATTGGAGCTCTCCTAGCCTAGCCTGAGCTTCCTGACCTCTGCAGTCACACCCACCTGTCACACACATCACCTTTGGCCGCTCTGATGTGGTGTGGCCTGTCCTGAGCAAGGAGAACCCAACCCCGGCCTGCACTTCTCACTCCACTCCTCTGTGGGGCCATTCTTCCACTGTGGGGCCATTCTTCCACTGTGGGGCCATTCTTCCACTGTGGGGCCATTCTTCCACTGTGGGGCCATTCTTCCACTGTGGGGCCATTCTTCCACTGTGGGGCCATTCTTCCACTGTGGGGCCATTCTTCCACTGTGGGGCCATTCTTCCACTGTGGGGCCATTCTTCCACTGTGGGGCCATTCTTCCACTGCCCACTCCCTCTTCCCTCTCCTTGACCTACAGCCTGGGCTGTGACCATCCCAGTTCCCCCTGGCTGCAAGAATTTGAAGAGTCCCAGAGTGGCTTCAGAAGTATTGGTACCTCCTCCAGCCAATATATTTCCTTGAACCACACATTGCATGCTGCATGTGGCTTGCAACCTGTGGTTTGGCCACCCTGCTCTACAGCAACCGTTCCATACAGTGATGCAGCCAGCCAAGGCACTCTTGATAGCACTCCTGTAGAAATTTGACAGGTGCTTACTGGTATCCTGCCCTCCTCAATCTTCTTAAGAAGGGCTGTTGCTGCTATACCTTTCTGACAAGTGAGGAGATTTTGTTTGAACATGATAAATCACTTTTTAAGTGGACTCCAAGGGACTTGGTACACTAATCTCTCCACTACCATAGTATTAATATGTAGTGGAAGATGGTTATCCCTGGTCCTCCTGAAGTCCACAATCATCTACTTTGTCTTGTTCATGATGAGACTCTGGTTGTTATTCTTGCACTATTTCACAAGATTTTCCACCTCTTCGCAGTAATGTGACCCATTGTTGTTGTGGTTGAGGCCAACTACTGATGTGTCAACTGCAAACTTGATGACTGTTGGAGCTGGCATTGCAGAGACTGGGGGATAACTTTATAAAAGTATTCAAAATATTGGGAGGCAAAGGTAGAATAGATGGAGTATCTTTCCCAAGGGGCAAATGTTGCAAACTAAAGGTTGAGAGGAGGGGTAAGTTTAGAAGAGATTTATAAAGCAAGTTTATGCCTGGATTTTGATGCTTGGGCGCTAGTGGAAAAAAGATTTGAGAGCAGCTTTTAAGAAGCATTTAGACAGGCATATAAACAGACAAAGAATGGTGTGATATAGACCATGTGCTGGCAAATGGGATTTGTTCCAATTGGCATCATAGTCAATATAGACACAGTGGGCCAAAGTGCCTGTTCTATATTCAATATTCCTGCAATCCAGAACTTACAATCATAATGCCTTTTAAGCTATTTAATTGTCCCATGATGTTCTCCAGAGCATCATTTGGTAAAAATAATCACTGAACTTGAAGAACTTTGAGGAGTGATAACCAAATACATGGATTGAGAGGTGTTTTTTTTGAACCCTTCAAAGGAGAGTCATGGGGATATACAAAGGTTTAGAGAGAAAACTGCATAGCTTAAAGTTCAAATGGCTGAAGGAGGATAGTTCGATAGGGTGAGGGTAGTGAAAAGTTGCTTGCACAGCTGGAATTGGAGGAATGAGAGAATACCAGGTAATAGAGAAAGGTTGTAGTGTAGGAAGAAGTAGGCTATTGAAGCATTTGTATAGCAGGAAGAGTGTTTTAGGCAATGAATTAATGGAAAGGCTGCTAATATAGATCAGAAAATTGAGAAGGTCCAGAAGAATGGAACAGCATGAATGATCATCCAAACTTGGAGCCATTGAAATCTACAATAGGGAAATGGATCCTTCTACCTAACTCTTCCATCCTGAACTGGTTGACCATGCAACCTACTTTCATTTGCCTGTGCTTGTCCCCTTGCCCTTCAAACCTTTCCTATCTAAATGCTTTTCTAAATTTTTTAAAATGTTAACATTTTACCCCTCCATATGTTCCTCTGCCAAATCATCCTATCTATCTATTGCCCTCTGTGTGGGGGAACAGTTGCTTCTCATGTTTCTTTTAAATTTTTCCTTCCCTAAAATCTATGCTCTCTAGTTTTAGATTCCCTGACTTGGACAGGGGGCTGGGGGAAATGACCATTCACATTATCTACACCTTTCATGTTTGCATAAACCTTTAAGTTGCCCCCTAGTCTCTGATGCTCCAGAGATAAAATCCCAGGCTCTCCTTGTAACTCATAGTAGCATGCTCATGACTCTTTTCTATACCTTATCAAGCTTAATTTCATCCTTCCAATAGCTGTGCAACCAGAACTGAAGAGATCATTCCAAATATGCCCTTTCTGATGTCTTGTGATGTAATATGACATCCAATTCCTGTACTCTATGCCCTGACCAATGAACTTATTTCATGATGTATTAATTTGAGTTTGGATGAAGAAAGTCTGGGTGCATGAAAAACATTTGAATCAACAATGTCTGTGCATCTGGAATCTTTTTCATTGCCATTTTCCCTTGAAGGAAGAAAACTCAATAGTATGAGAAGTAGCACCAGACATAAAATTATTCTGGCTCTGTAAGATCTACCAATCAGGCATGAATATATACAGTCAGTTCCTAATCATGGCCACTGAACTTGAATAATATTAGAACTGTCCTGACTTTGCAAACAAATGTATTTCTTTGAAAAACAACGAAATGTGGATTACAGCAATAATGAAAGAGGAAATGGTGCACAAAATGGAAGGTTATTTTGCATTACAGTTGACTTTTCTCCCAACTGATCAGGACCCACTGAAATTGCCAGAGTAGAAAGATTTTCATCTGCTTGATATATTTGCTTTTCTTTGAAGAGTTTGTGTATCTTTTTTCTCTGGCAATCAGTTGATAGCAGCAGATATCAACACTGGGCAGATTGTTTCAGGATTTCTCCATGGGCTTGCCTGGTTTGTGAGTTGTTCTGTGGACTTATTTTAGCTGTGGAAGTCTGTGTACTGGGCCAGGGCAAGCTGAAGATCCTTACACCTGTGGTTCATAACAGTTGTCAGAAAATGTGACCTTCTCTGTCATCCATTTCTGGGTGGTCTTTGCAGTCAAGTCTCCAAAACAAAGAGCAAAGGTTTGGATGACATCACCTTCTTTTCTTGCCAAAATACACTGTTGTTTAAGGTGGTCCCTGATAATATAATGGAGATAGTGTTCCACCCATTAGATAGAAGGGTAAAAACAAACTTGCAGGTGTCTCTCCAGGCACAAGAGATCCATGCTCCTACTTTCATGGGAAACTAATATGGAAACAACAGGACAGCAAAACAGAATCAACACTTCCATTTCACCACAACTCTTAATATTAATAGTGATATTTTGTAAAGCATGAAGTTTTCTCACTTTCAGAATTTTTGTTGCTCTCTTTCCAAACTCACTGGTTAAAGAAGATGCCTGAACATCTTAACTATTTAACTACTTTTCTCTATATCCTGTCTTTTTTAAAAATAAAAACACTATAAGCTGCACTATTTCACATTGTTAAACTTCTTCTTGCTCTTTTGTTTATTATTATACTTCCTGTAGCACGAGTTGACTTGCCTGGATAGCTTGCAAAACCAAGCTTTTGGTTGTATCTTGATTTGCGTGATAATAAACAATTCAAAACGCAACTCTAAAAATGAATGCAGTTGTTCTTACAGACTAGTTGATAGAATGAGATATTAATGGGCCAAGCAAGATGAGTTCCTTATCTAAACTGCTTTGCCTGACTGCTGGAATATGAGTCAAATTGAGCTATCATTCAGTTTTGCACACTTAGGGAGAGGGAAAGGCAATAATTTTCCTTCATTCATAGCTGTTATGGGAATGCGGATGTGCATGTTACTGGTTACATTTGTAATGAGTGTTCAGTTAGACACCATCTTGATCAGAATTAAAAAGTGCTTACTGTTCCTCTCATGTGAGGTGATTCTTTAAAGGAAATACATGACAGAATTTGTGACAAGGATCAAAATTTAAAATTCTATACTCCAGACTCTGAATCCATGGGATTTTGAGTAAAGAGGACATTGGGGGTGAGACTTTTGTGGCAAAAATGACAAGCAGGACAACATTAAGCTACAACGGGATGAAATCACGTCAGCAGTGAAAAACGTTAGAAACTTGAGAAGAAGACAACAAAAGAGTGAGAATGAACAGCACTTGGATAGCAGATTTACTTTGTTACTAAATAATAAGTATTAAAAATGGCAGAAGGACGCTTTGGAGAATGTAGAGGAACTGAAGACTGGTATGATTATGTAGATAGGTTTGATATGTATTGCCCATGATGTGAGGGATACTGAAACCTGCAATAAAAAAACAAGCACTGTTTTTAAGTGAGGTGGGGAACAGATCATACAGCCTAATCAAGACTGTATTGGTGAAACCAAATACCAAGTCTTATAAAGAGCTATATGACCTTGTTGGAGATCATCTTCCCCAAAACCATTAGTAACTGCTGAAAGATGCAAATTTTATACCAGAAATCAAAAGACTGGCAAAATAGTTAGCCAATGTTGGGCCGAATTGCGTAAGTTGTCCGAGACGTGTTGTTTTGGTAAATTCTTGGATGAAGTTTTGAGAGACAGATCGGTGATCGGTTTGGCAGACTGCCATGCCCAACAAAGATTGTTGTGTTCAAAAAAAAAAAAAAAAAAAATTTGGACAAGGAAGTCCACCTAGGAGATAACACTGACTGATCATAACACTTGATATTATACAGGGAGAGCACGTGGTGAAGAGAATGGAGTGTCGAAAATGCTTTCTCTGTGGAAGAAATAACTACAACCTGGATAACTGTTAATACAAGAGGACTAAGTGATATTTATGTGACAAAGTGGGACACATAAAGTCGAAGTGTCCAAGACAGAAAGTAAGAGAAAGAGTATCACAGCAGGAATAAAAATCAGAAATTGAAGTATTTATATAAAAAAAACAATCTTCCAAAGTTTTAAAAACCTTGTGGAAAATGTCAAAAGTTCCAGTAGTGAGCCAGAGTACCAAAGTGACTCTGAGGATGATGGGGGTATTAGCATTAATATATATCCATAGTGTATTTGATTGCATCTCAGAAATTCTTATTCTTATTAAAATTAACAATGAACTGGTCCACATGGAACTTGATGTGGGTCATTAATGCCGAAAGATCTGAATGAAAAACTACTGTCCAAACTTGAAATGAAACAGTCGACATGGTGTTAAAGATGGTTACAGGAGAGAAAGTTAAAGTACTGGGGAAATGTAAAATGGACATGAGTACAAGGGACAGACAAAGGAAGGTCTACCTCTCTACATAGTAGATACAAAAGGACCCGGCTTGTTTGGAAGTGATTGGTTGGTACCCATCCAACTTGATTGGAAGGCAATTGGTACAGTGAAGAATGTATTATCTGTACTGTTGATGATTAAAGAAAATCAAAGCTGTAACAGATGCTTCAGAAGTACCAGACAATGTTTGGGAAGAACATGGGAAAATTTCAGGGAGTCCAGGTCAAATTTGCAAATGAAAAGAGAAGCAAAACCTACATTTTTCAGCCAAGGTTGATACTTTTTTGCTATCAAAAAGGGAATTGAGATTGAGCTCAACAGATTATTCCCTCACCTACAGTGACTAGGCAGCTCCTATTGTGCTGGTCAGAAAGCCCAATGGTGAAACATGAACGGTCACAAATAACCAAGCCCTGAAAATCCATGGACATCCAATTCCGAGAGCAGAGGAATAATTTCAAGCTCTGAATGGTGGGAAAAAGTTCACAAAATTAGACTTCTCACAAGTATATCAACAAGTCAAATTGGATCCCGAATTGAGAAAGTATGTTGCTATCAACACTCACCTGGGGCTGTTCACTTATAACAGCTTTAGCGATATTTCAAGCTGTTTGGACAAACTATTGCAAGGACTAAATGTTGGACATTACCTAGATGTTGAAATCATTAAGGTCGTGACAATACAGAACATCTAACAAACCTGTGTTACAAGATCAAACCAGCACCCACAAAGAAGGCATATCACACAGGGGTAAAGATGAACAATTACTTTAAATATCACCTTCAAACTTTAATTCAAAATCCCCCCCCCTTTATAACAATACCCACTGGTTACTATGCAAATTTCGATAACAGTGTAAAACTAATAAATTCCCTAGCCTAAGTTATATTTCCAACCAGCCCACATAAAAACTTAGACACAAAACAAACACAAAACTTCGATTTCAACTGAATCAAAGATTATAAACAAAATTCAGTTTGTTTGGTAAACTGAAGCCAAAAGATCTTTGTGTGTGAGAGAGGGGGCACAAAATTCAAAGTTGTCTTGTGTTGCTTTCAGAGAGAGGAACCACTGGCTTGGTCCGGATCCTTCTGGCTGCCTTCGGAATGTTCATCCTTTTTGAAATCCCAACATTCTAAACTGTCCACCAGACCATGACTCATGCTCTGGCCCTTCTTCCACTCCACAGCACCTCCCAGTGGTAGTTTGTCGTCCAAGACGAGAAATTTTTAGATAATTTTCTTCACATGCTCAGTCCGTCTCCCACTCTCTCACCTTGGCTCTTAAAGGGAAACTGTCACTTTTTAACATAAAACCACACAACACATAGGCCAATACACAACACAGAACTCTGTAACACCTGGCAAAGGTCCTGGCCCGGCTAGAACAAGATAAAGTCTGACTGTGTCAACCTATATATGTATTTATGGTACCCTCAGTAATATATTTGTTATTTAGGATTGACCATGAAGGAGTCAGGATGAACGCAGCTGGCACTGAGGCAGTTTGCAGTGCACCCTACTCATCGAATCAACCTGAGTTACAATCCTTCTTGGATTTGGTTAACTATTACTGAAAACACATCTCCAACATGTCAACTCTTTGCAACTCACACAACCAATTGTTGAAAAAAGACCAGAAATGGTGTTGGAATGCTGAAACCAACAAAGCTTTGAATTACTTGAAGAAAAGGCTGACCTCGAGGGATAATGTTCTCATTCAGTACAACCCAGAAAAGGAAGTGACCCTGGCTGCTGGTTTAGGTCTAGTATTGTCACAAGTCAGCAAAAAAAGGAGAAAAACCAGTTGCTTATGCTTCCTGCTCTCTAATGTGAAGGAAATTATGCAAAACCAGAGAAGGAAGGATTGGCTATAATACTGGTCTCAAGCAATTCCACGTGGTAGGAATTTCACCTTAGTTTACAGGCAATAAACCACTGAGTTTGATCTCTGGCCTCAAAGGGTAATCCTGTGTTAGCGGTGGAAAGAATTCAAAGATGGGTGATGGATCTCGCGTTGTATGATTATGATCTAAAACATCATCCTGCAAGAATGGCATGCTGATATATTATCACGCTTACCTTGGCCTGTAACAGAACAGACTAAAAGAAATTTTAATTGGACTGTGGAAGCTGCATCTATCAACCAGGAACAACAGCATCACTTGCCCATTACAGCTAAGGCTATCAGTAAAGAGGCCACACTATTGAAGATTTTGTACTTTTCAGTGAGTATTTCCCCTGAATTGAAAGCTTTCTATACACATCAAAATGAAATGTCAATTGAATAGTGTAACTCATACTTACCTGGCAGGGGAGAATCGGTGGTCATGATGGCCGATCTCCCAGGACGAGGCTATCCCATTGCACTTCGGGTGTGCTGACGCCTGCGATGTCCCCAAATGCGGGATAATCGATTTATTTATTTATTTTTTTAAATAAAAAAAGTTAAAAAAAAGAATAGTGTAACTTGTTGTGGGGGAAAAGAACTGTCATTCCCTAGAAATGGCAGGAGGTCTTGATAAAGGAACTCCACACCAATCACCCAGGAATGGTCTGGATGAAGGTGCTGGCACACATGCATGTCTGATGCCCATTGATTGACATAAACATTGAACAGATGGTCTGGAGATGCCACATCTGCCAAGGAATGCAACCGAAAGCTCCCCAAGCAGAAGCTCACCAATGGAAATGGCCATCACAACCATGGCACCAAATTCATATTGATTTCACTGGTCCATTTATGGGGGAAAGCTTTCTTTTTATTGTTGACGCACACTCCAAATGGCCTATTGTGTGATGAATGTGGTTGACGACAATGGGGGGGGGAGGGGGAACAATTGAGAGACTACGATATGTGTTCGCAGGTTATGGATAGTCCATAGAACTGGTTTCAGACAATGAACCTCAATTTGTATAGCTTTCAAGCAGTTCCTGCAAAACCACAACGCGAGGAACATATTATCTGTACCCTACCATCTGAGCACAGATGGGGGAAGCTGAGCACCTAGTGCAGACTTTTTAAAAGCAAAGAAGTCATTAAAAACATCATGGAGTCATAAAATCACAGAATTTCTGTTATCATATAGAACAAGACCACACTTCACTACAAAACGCCCACTGGCTGAATTGATGTTTGGACGCAACTTGAGAACCCGACTTGCTGCAATGTACCCAAACGTTGAACTTCATATTCAGCGGTCAACATTCCCAAGTAAGCCTACAAGATCTCTAGAGATTGGAGAACAAGTATTAGTAAGAGATGAAAGGGAGAATAAAGAAACATGGATAAGAGGGGTGCTTGACAATAAACTAAGTCCATGTTCATATTCGGTACTAGTGAACAACAAGATATGGAAACTACATAATGACCAGTGAAATGTGTTAACGTATTTAAGTTGAACTTTATACTTATTTACAAGTTAGCACAGAATTTTATTTTGAGGGGGAAGGGAGTTATGGGAATGCGCACGTTACATCATAAAAGGAATTGCACTAGTATTGCATGTTCGGTTAGATGTCATCTTGATCAGAAGAAAGAGTGCTTAATCTTTCACTTGTGAGAGGTGATTCTTTTAAGAGAAATATGCGACAATAGCCCACACGCCAGGAAGTTCAGATGGTTGCCAAGGCAGCAGGGCACTTGTCCCAGAGAATTTCAAGGAAAACACCGACTCCTAGGAAGCATTGTGGTGTAGCTCCATGGGATTGTTTCCAGAGTTCCATTGCACGTGTACGTTTTTGCTTTTTTAAAAAAGAGAACTGGTGGCAGTCAGTAATATACCCATTAAAGCTGGCTGACACTATTTTGTCCTACTTCCTACTTTCTGTGTTGAGTGTACAGAGAATTGAATGTAATTATTGGATGCTTAGGGACACAGCTGGATACAAAATCTCATTTAAGAGGACAGCAAGATTTATTAGTGAGTTTTTAAGGCCACTCCTGTCCGCAATATTTATATTTTTAAACTGTTTTTACTTTATCCTGAAGACTGACAGTTTTGCTGCAGTTTCTGCCCCCCCCCCCCCCCACCCTTATATTTTTACTTTGTGTAAACCTGAGCAGCCTTGAAGAAAGTAAATGATAAGACTGCGTAATAGCCGGCAATATCACAAAGCAAATCATGGCCCTGGCATTACCAGGGGGGTGCGGACCACACCAGGTGACACCATCAGCGGGGGTGACACCAAAATGACTGTCTATAAAATATTTGTGCAGTGTTTCAGCAGAAATTTATTTTTCTCCACTGTATTTAGTTATAACAAGAAAAACTTTTTGTAAGCCTGTAATGCGCATCGAAAGAACCAGAGACTTGTTGATCCAAACCAAGGCTTTTATTAACTAATAGCATATCACAAGTAGGTGGACCAGTTCAGAATGACCTGGTCTGGCTAGGAGCAATCCTTTAAGACCTGCCAGTAGGTGTGGCTACACTCTCAGCCAATCACAGTCATCCTACACTACCATCTGTACATATGTACATTGATGATATCACAAAGCCCATCTTGCATGTATCAATATTCTGTACCATCAAGGATGAAACTCTATGCTAGTTTGCTTTTTGAACCTTCTAACGTGCTCCGGTCAGAGCTGTCAGTATTACCTAATTACAATGAATGCTTCAAATGACGTGGTTTTGATTACACGTACTACAAGCACGCTGGTGTTTTTATAGTCATTGTTTTTGTCAAAATTTTTTTTGCTACAATATTGTGGTAATTGGCATTTGTGCACCTATATCAATAACTTTTTAGAATGTAGTAATTAAATGTAAATACATTTAGGCCGTGCATATGACATTGTCAGTTAAAGATGTACTTTTAATTTTGCTAGTTATTTATCTCACTTTTGCCATTACACTCAGTGATATACAGGAATTATGATTTGAGCAACATTAGTACATAAACAAAATTAAGGATTCTATGTGTGATCTGGTACAGGAAGAGGTCCATGTGGTCATGAGTTACCACGCTGGGTGACACCAACCCTAGTGACACCACTGAATCAAGGGGCAGGTCCACTTTCCTTGCTTGGATTTTGGTTTGTGCGATCCCCAAGTCCACCTCCTCCATTAACAGAGATATAATGTAGAAACCCTGACAAGCTGTAAAGAGAGAATTATTCAAATGCATCCTCTTAACAGCTTGACATGCCAACCAAGCCTAACATGGAAAAAAAAAATTCTTGGCACTGTGGCAATAGACATTATAACTTAATTTGGTTTTGCTAGTCTTGATCCCACCAATTACATCTGATAGTTTTGACCTGTCTGAGAACCACTGTCTACGTGAGAGAACAAGAAAGATCAGTCACAAACTTACTGAATGGCAGAACAGGATTAGTAGCCTATTTATATTATGTTTTTGAGTAGCTGATCATCTGATTGCAAATTTTAACATCTGCAATTATGCTTTTAGGATATGTCGACATTTAGGGACAATAACATCAAGTAGCAGAAATAATACTCTCCTCACAGCCCAATCAATAGACAGCATAAGACGACTGAACATGGGGCCAGTTCCTCAGATGGATTGTTGAAAGGGCTAAGCTCTGCCTTCTCCACTGCCAGGGTGAGGCCAAACGTAGGCTGGAAGAACAACGCATATTCTATCTGGCAGTCTATAACCCAATCGTAATAACTCTCTACCCCTATCCCACTCATTCTGATCCACATCTGGTCCTCCCACTTGTGTCCCTTTTCCCTGACGTGGACTTTTTACCCCCTCCATAAATCTTCGTCCGCGAAGCCAAGCCAAAGAAAAAAATTTCCATCTTTGAGTAATTCATCATCTACTCCCACATTTCACCCAATGGATCCCCTCCCCCAGATGACCTGCTCCAATTTCTTATGTTCATGTAATTTTATGAACTTTGATAAGATCACCTCCGCCTCCTTTACTTGAAAGAAAACATTCCCTGCTATCCAATCTTTCCCTGTAACATAAGACTTTCAGTCTAGGTAGTATCCTCATGTAAATGTCCTATATCCATTCTAGTTTAATTACATCCTTCCTATAGCATGGAGACCAGAATGCACACAATACTAATGGTACAATTTAACATGACATTCCAGCATGTAAAAGGTAATGGACACAGCCCAGGACATCACAGACAAAACCCTCCCT
The DNA here is from genome assembly GCF_036971445.1 of Narcine bancroftii. NCBI lineage: Eukaryota > Metazoa > Chordata > Chondrichthyes > Torpediniformes > Narcinidae > Narcine > Narcine bancroftii. Next base: position 191,915,866 of record NC_091474.1, read on the forward strand.
ACTATAGAGCAGGGGTGTCAAACTCAAATTCGCAGAGGGCCAAAATTAAAAACTTGGACTAAGTCGTGGGCCAAACTAAATATTTATTGAAAATTTTGAACAACATCTGCATGTTTTCTTTCTTTCAACATGTGTAATGTTAAACTTTTTCTTATTAAAATAAATGTTTAATAATAGTTTTGGTTAAACTCTTTCCAGAAGAAGCATTAACAAATGAGAAATAAAATATTCAATAAATAATATTTCTCTATAGCCTTTAAGCTCTTTTTAAATGTATTATTTTTCACAAGCCAACAAGTCAAAAAAATAACAACTTGCTTCAATGACAAACAAGTTTGTCTTTTAAAATGATGAACATATAGTCTGCCTCCCACCTGTCTTGAAAGGTCCTGTTTTCTGTCTTTGGTTTGGCCATTTTTCATAAGGGGTTTATTACATGTGAGTTAGGCGACAGGTGGCAGAGGCTAATGAAAGTAAAGAGAGGAGGTGGGGGGGATTAGTGGGCTGGCGCCAATGCATTTGCAAAGCATTCTGGGATTTGTAGTATTAGCTGTGCATGCGCTCTACTGGCATGGCGGCCAGCGGGCCAACTCTAATACATATTTGTTATGATCTTGCGGGCCAAATATAATTATATCACGGGCCAAATTTGGCCCGCGGGCCAGAGTTTGACATGTGTGAAATAGAGGGTTGCAGACCCCAACATCACTTAAATCTGTTATCTTACCTGCTTGAATCACCTTAAGAATACATTCCTTTGATTATGGATGTAATTTCCAAAATATTCAAAGATGAAATCAAAATTAACTTGCAAAGCACATTGAGTTCTATTCTGTTGAGCAGCAGCCTCATGCAATGACTACATGTATCTGTCGACTGCCCCATGGGAATCAGCTGTTACTGCATCTGCATTAGCAGCAGATTGTGCACATTAAATTGGATGAAAGTTAGTTTTATTGCCAATAGGGACATGGACTGATAACTAAGAATGAATGACTTGTGTGCTGTTTAAATCAGCACACTTCTAATTAATATAATTTTGATTTTAAAGGACTAAGAATTGCTACTATTTCTGATCAAAGGAAAATGGGGTAGATCACCCTTGGTGTCTTTATACAAATTAACTATTAAAGATTTTGGGGCCTAGTTAGAGCTAAGATGCCTTTTATTTAATTGTATGGTAAATATAAAAGGCAGCTTGTTAGGTCTGCTTTGTTCATGAATGAGTGAGACAAACACCAGACTGAGTCGAAATCAGGGTTCTTTGTTCTTTATTACCGGATTGTAACACTTGCGACTAACAATGTTAGTCGGAGAATGCATTCTGCCGTTATCAGCAAAATGGTGATTTTTTATACCCTTGGATACATGCTTAGAACATCATCATATCATTACTTGTCCAATGACTAAAACTGTTGCTATCCTTTCCCTGCTAGCTTCCTGCCTCTCAATCCATCAATGTCTCTCTTATCTTGTAAGTACAAGGATGCATTCACATCTTGTTACAGCCCTGTACAGGGTAACTCCTTACACATTCCCATCTCATGATGTTTTACCTTACAAGCTCTAATTCTAAAACGAATGTATGCAAGTCAGTAAAAAGAAATGACCATTTCTTAAGAAAATTTGAAAGTAAATATAAATTTCATTATATTAAAATTTTCTATTTTTATAAGATCTGTATGTTTCTATTAATGATTATTACCCATCCCAAATAACTAGATTAATGAAGAAATTTTGGGATTCATGATGTAACATTCAGTCAGTAAAAATGAAGGATTGGTGCTTTATTTCCAAGTCAGAATTGTGGGAACCCTGTATTTAGGGCCCTTTGAATAGAACCCTGTATTTAGTGGGAACTTTGAGGGAACCCTGTATTTAGTGCTATTTGAATGGACCGGCTATCCTGCTGTCTTTCTTGGTGATACTGGTTTGGTATTTCAGAGCTGCTACTGAAATACTAGCATTTATCAGCTGCATTCGTATACATTTTGATTTGACCATGTAGAAATTACAGCAATTTTTATACATCAGCCCTTAATTTCAGGGCACCATAATATTTGGGACATAGCAATGACTGTGATTCATAGGCATCACCAGGTGTTGAGTATTTTCTCTGGTGATGCTCTGCCTGACCTCTACTGCAGCCATCTTCAGCTCCTGATTGTTTCATGGGTTTGTCCCCATAGCATATCGAAGGCATGTTCAATTGGTTTTACATCAGGTGACTAACTTGACCAAGACTTTTTCAGTTTTTAGCTTTCACAGATGAGATATGCTTTGGATCTTGAGCAGTTCCTTTACATCTCCACACTTTGCTCTTGTCATCATTCTGAAACCGGTTAATCTTGGTCTTATCCATCCCCTAGTCCTTTTTCCAGAATCCTGCATCCTTTTTTTAAATACTTCTTGGCAAGCCTGTCATGTGGCCATCCTGTTTCTGTGGCTATCTAGTGCTTTGCATCTTTCAATCTGTGTAGCCTCTGTATTTCTGATCAGAAAGTCTTCTGTGGACAGTAGTTATTGATAGATACATCAGCACCTGGCTCCTGAAGAGTGTTTCTGATCTGTCAGACATACATGATGATGAGAATTCTTCTGCCATCAGCAGTGGAAGTCTTCCTTGGCCTACTGGCCCCTTTGTGATTACTAAAATAATTTGTATGCTCTTTCTTCTTAATGATGTCCCAAACTGTTGATTTTAGTAATCTTGAGGCTTGGGTGAAGACTCTTACTGATTTATTCTATCTTTTCAGCCTCCTAATGGATTCTTTAACTTTTATTGGCACAATTCTGGCCCTCATGTTGAAAAATGGTAACTCCAGTCTCGGAAGGTGATCAAAAGCTTAGAAACAAGCCTGGCTCTCTTATACCTGCACCAATGAAGCAATTAAACATACCTGAGTACTCACAAACACCTGTGAAGCCAAATGTCTCAAGCATTATGGTGCCCTAAAATAAGGGGATTATTTATAAAAAGTGTTGTAGTTATCACATGGTCAAACTAAAATGTGTACAGATGTAACATTGAATAAAATCTGGGATGAGTACTTTGATCACATGTTAATTGTTTGATTACAAATTTAAAACTGGAGCACAGGAGCAAAAAATGTCTAAGTCCCAAATATTATAGAGGGCACTGTACTTTTGATTATATGATCGACTAAAATTTATTGTTTATGCAGATGAAGTAGCTTGACCTTGAGATACTGCACAGTCTTGCAGAAGTGAGTTGACTGAACTGTCAAACATGATTGTCTTTCAGTATGAGAGATATAACTCCACATCCTGAAGGTAATTACTGCATCCTTCACATTTACTAAAGCCTCTTGAATTATTGGTCAAGTGTAGCCTTGGTGTCAAAACCAGGCACCTCTGGAATTTGCATGTTTTCAAAGGATCACAATCATACATAGTGGAAACAGGCCATTTGGCCCAATTTGTCCACACCAAACAAAATGTCCCACCCACAATAATCCCACTGCCAGGATTATTTGGCCCATATTCCTCTACATTTATCCTATCCATGTATCTGTCCAAAATGTTCTTGATCATTGCAATAGCACCTGTCTCCACCACATTCTCTAGAAGCCTATTCCATACACTCATAACCCTTTGTTTTTTTTAAAAAAAGAGTAACCCCCTTGGATTCCAATTAACATCTTGAAAGCAAGTTGGTGGTGAGGTCTAGAGCCAAGTGATGTTGGAGGAACCTAAACCAGATGACTGTGGGCAAGGTGCTATTGTGTATCCTGCTGCATTATGATTGTTCACTTGTTTCTGTGTTGTATGCAGTATAAGGTAAGATAAATGCAGTTGATACTTTCTGTCCATCAGCAGCTTTTCTTGAAATCCCTGGTAAAGTGTGGCAAAGTATCAGGCACCAACTAATATTTCTGCCACCTTAACTGACCCAGTCACGGTGTTCGGTTTAAGCAAGTGAATCTTCGGCACATTATGCATGAAACAAGAGAATACCTCGAAGCTCAAACATATTGATTTAAAATACTGCAAAAAGCTAAACATTTTTAATAATGATTGATGTGTAACAAAGGTTAAAATGTTATAAAATTAGATTTTTAATTTTAATCAAATAACAGTTATTCTGCGATTTTTTTAAAAATAAAAAATCTGCAAAAATTGTTGGAAGAATGCAGGTTAGAATTGTTTTGTCATGATCTGAAAGTGAGTGATGGTGGCAAACCTTTAAGAAGGTTCGCCTGGTTCTTTGCAAATTTTGAAACTCAACACACAAATAAAAACCAAGGCGATGAAATGTAATCTGCTTCATTTTATTAAAACTGCAGCATCCGGCCCAGTCTTGTGAATGTCCTCAGGGTAAAGCACAAATCGTGCCTCAGTTTTGAGATGACACCCATTTGTTCTGGTTGTGTCAATATAGATTTTTTTTTCCACCTTTTTTTGTGGTGGGTTATTTGCCTGTCAGCATTACTTTTAGACATGCAATCATGTCACGTATATTTTTGTACGAGTCCCCTTACGTGCTGCAGCCTGGAGTAATACAACAAACCGCATCCCTAATGGGGTGCCTGCTGCTTGCTTCTTCATCAAGCTCCACCCACACGAGTTGAATTTTGCAGAATTTTTCTAGAATAAAGCCATCATTTTCTGACAGCCGGTGGCCTTTGGGACTGATTATTTTGTTATCGAGTAGTGAGGAATATAGCAAGACTTACTAAAACTATAATCCCATTAAAATTCAGTAAATAAAACATGTGCTGGATCCAAATTGAAATTAATTTGTACTTTCAGGAAACAACTGTCCAGTTTCACGGATTTTTTTTTTGCATCTGAGTGCATTACTGTTATTCCCTTACATAAAGAGAATTGATATCATAATGAAACTTACCACAATCATTTTTCGCTAGTACATTGAGCTACTCTGAAATGCTTTTCAATCCTTCCTTCCTTTTATTTTTTTCTGTCTCTTGATTGTTCATTTTGTCTTGCACTGGTTACAATAAACCTTTGTCCTCCTTTAACATGACTAAATTCTGCTGTTAAACTGTAATTAATTTTGTTCAGTTTCACTTCTCGTGTTGGGAAAAAGGAGAGAAGCTAAGGAGGCCCTTGTCCTATCCCTTTGATAAACCAAATCCTTATTGTTGGGATATGAGCAAATTTTCTAGTGCTACTTGTAAACATTTTCCTCTTCAAATCATTTTCAATCCTGACCTCTTTCTAACATAATCCTTTCTATTTTGGTAAATCTGACTGAGTATCAGACATGCCTTGTATGATCAATAATGCTGACAAAAGCTGTGAATCTTTTTGTTACCCAATCGAGTGAAAGATAATTACTTAATATTGATGCTCAACATGCACAATCTTCTTGGTATGTGATGAATGGTCCTCTTTGTATTCTATGGATGATATTGTAAATTGTGACATTTTGAGCCACAACCTGGCTCACCTGTGTTTAACAGGCATATTCAAAACGTGCAGCTTCCAGTTTTCTTTAAAGTAAAATTCTGTGGGAAAAACACTTGAATGCTGCTTTGTGTCTCCATATTATACATTCATATCCCACTCCAGAGACTTCAGGATGAAAATACTGGCTCATCACGTGGTGCAGAGAGAATGCTCCACTGTTGGAGGTGGCAGGCCATTTTTGGACAGGATAATAAACTGAAGGCACAGTTGCTCTCTCAGGTTTATGAATGCAGGCAACTTGTCAAAAATGAAAGTTTTTCCTGAGTGTTCCGGTCAATATTTATCTCTCAATCAACATTTCTTAAAGATTATCTGAACATTATCTTGCAGCTGTTTGTGAAAGCCTTTTGTGCTCAATAATCGCCCTCTTTTCCCACACTGCAGCAGAGAGCACTTCAAGTGAATGCTTTAATGGCTATAAAGTGCTTTACGTCCCAAGGTTCTGAAAGGTCATTTATAATCATAAGATTTGCTTTTTTTTGGCCAGATCATTTATTCAATGATGGCTGTATAATAACTTAAAGTTCAAAAAGATTGAACAAATGTCAATAAAGAAGTCCATTTGCATCAATCAAAATAAAACCCTCTGGAAATCATTGTGACAGTTTTCAAAAAAATATATTTACAGTCTTTTACAAACAATTGAAAAATAAGACCATCAGATTAATCGCGAAACTTCTAATGAAATATTTGTAGTTTCCAACTTAACAGAATTCATCGTATTTTTGTGAGAAACCATTTTGAAATATACTGGTTTCTTGATGTTCCACAGGAGTCCCATCATACCCTTGAACACACAGGAACTTGGTTAAAGTGGGTATCTATCTCAGCCATTTTCTTGGGGATCCTGCCAGTCACTTGGTGCAATTCCTGAAAGACACTGGTAGACTCTGCAATTTCCGAGTCACTGTCTCTACACCAAACTGAAATAAATAATAGACTATATAAACACAAAATAAGGAAAGCAATTATAAAAACACTGTACATGATCTGGAAAAAGTCAGAAAAATGGCATCTCTTCAGATATTTTGTTTAGATGTTTGCTAGACTACAACCTTCTTTGGTCCTAAATGTGTTTTTTTTTAATTAATATTAGTTAATATTATTTACAACTGAAAATAAATGAGTTGTCTGTGATTCTGTCAGTGAAATAGAAAAATATAATGCATTTTCAGTGTATACTGAGTTCACTATAGACAGACCTGCATTAAAAAAAATGACAGTATAAATAAATTACAACTTTTACAGGGAAGCATTCACATCTCACAAAGGACATGAGAATGGAATTCTGATCTGATGTATGGGATCTCTCATGACATGATCAAAAATAAATGGCTTCACTCTTTGGAATCTTCTGTCAGTCTTTGCAGACCTGGTCACCATTGATTGAGTTGAAATACAAATGGGGGAAAATGTCTGTGGCTAGAGGACTAGGTTGGGTTGAACCAATAACATTCCAGACTTAACCACTTATCTCATACTTGATCAAAGTTCAATAGATTTTATTGCTTTAATCATCCCTTGTTGACCTACAAATGAAATCTTCAACCTTTGGATGAGCTCATACTTTATAATATGCTCTGTGGTCACCACAGTTAATTTGAAAATATATATCTATATCCAATGTATAGATCTTCAGTTCTTTTTACTCCCATGTTCTATTTTGTATTTCATGATTTTGTTGATATTAGGCTGAATGATTTAGCTAAGTAACAGTTTTATTTTCCTAACCCGTTGAGTATGGATTGCAGTCTTTTTCTCTCTCTCAAATGTTTTTTCATGATTCTGTCAACACTATATTTGCAAAGGTTACATGCCATTTTATGAAGTTTGAAAAGCTTACATAGTACCTAAATATAATGATCTGTTTCAAGGAACCTTAACCCTTTTTTTTTCATACTAGCTCTCTACATTTATTTTTAATGCATAAAATTTTAAAGGAGAATGGAAGTTTTAGACCTTGGAAAATTCCTTTCCAAAGTCTTGGTAAATGATCTTACTGTCATCAACAATGAATGGAAATTCTTGAGAATGCCAAGTTCCAAAAGTGAAAGCTTATTAAATTTAAACTACAATGGTTATTGCCGACAAGTGCCACATCAGTTTCAATATCATCATGTAAAAGGGATAGGCAGAGATGGGTGATGACTATATGTAAGAACTTGGGTCACAGCGGTAGCCTTCCGATATTGCAGGTCAGTAAGAAGATGGCTGAACGAACACCATTCAGCAAGCACAAATGTTAAACAATTTCATTGATTAATCCGTAACATGGTGAGAGTCTTTGACAAATATAGTCTACATAAATTGATATGTACACTTTTTAAAAAGCCCAGTAGACAAAAAGAAGAGGTCAGAACTCTTAAGTTTTTTCTGTGTAAAGTTCTAAATGTTGCAGGTAGTAGTTTCTTTGCAATGTGCATGTCTGAGCCACTCTCAGTCTGTGCTGTTTAAAGGACCTTTTGTACTTTCAGCAGCTTGGAGGAACGTTGATGCGCACCTTCCCCTGAATCTCTGATCCATCGCAGGAAGTAATTTAGAAGAATGTTGGTACTGACAGTACTAGCAGCAGTTGGAATCCTTGCCCCCAAAGCTTGTTTTTTTTTTGCTCGAAGGAAGAAAAGGTCGGTTACACTTGGATCCCTGTGCCATGCAAGTGCAGCATCTGGGCTCTCATAGTCTGAATGCTGCCTATGAGTTTCTTCTGATGTCCAACTAATGTGATTCCCAGGCTCATCACATCTCTGTATAACATAAAGCAGAGTGAATGGAAGTGCAAGGTTAAATCAATAGAGAAAGTTAAAGCATCATTCATGCAAACAAATCTACAACTAATAAAGCTATAAGAAATATGATGAGGGAGGGAAAGTTAGCAGAGCAGCTTCTGCAACGCTGTTACTGTGCCAGCGACAGAGGTTGGAATCTGGTGCTGTCTGTAGGGAGTTTGCACATTGTCCCTGTGTCTGCACAGGTTTTCTCCCGCTGTTCAAAAATGTACCCAGGTTGGTGGCATGGGCTGAAAGAGACTGTACCGTGCTGTATATGTCTCAATTAAATTTTAAAAATTCAGTCACTATGAGAAGCTTATTGCATCCTCTTTCTGATTTTTTCCAACCATTTTCTCTAACCTTGCGATTTGAATTTTTCTGTAGTACCTTTCTATTTAAGGATTTCCTGCAGAAGCATTGCCACAATTGGCAAATTTGTGGAAAAAGTTGATTCTTTCAGTTCATTGTTCTACGCAATATACGTTGGTTCGCCAACATGAGATCCTATCTGCACAGCCATTACATTACTTGACTTGTGTGGTGCAGGAACAAAAGTGGGGAATCGCGGTAGAGTGATTCCCAAAAGAGTGCTAATTTAGTGGACCTGCAGGAGTGCGATCCACAAAATGAATCGAACCCCTGAACGAGCCCTCTGGAGAAGGAAGGGAGCAGTATAAATTCTGGGACTGCCGCTGGGAGGTTCCCAATGAGAGGAGACCCCATTGTAGCCCTCCGGAGGTGGAGGTGGACCAGAAAAGGTCTGGTACACTTGGCAGGAGGTTCCCGGGTCCCGATGAGGGACAGAGGCAGGGTGGCAAGAGCCCAAGGGGGAAGGCCTCCAAGAAGAGTCCCCATAGCGTATTGTTAGTGCCAAAAATCTACCGGGCCTGCCGGGGTGCAGTGTCCCAGCTGAGGAGCAGCAAGGCTGATCTAACTCCATTGGGAGTGGGATCAGGTGGCATTGGCCTACCTTCATTGAAGGTGGGGCCTGAGAAAGCAAGCAGTGATACTGTTATTCTGCTACATGAGGTGATTGAACCTCAGTACATCGAGTGGCAGCGAAGGGGTACCTTGCACAAGAGCAAGTAGGATCTGAGCCAAACTTACCATATCGTGTAGCGAAGCTGCCCACTCGCAGATAACCAAAAAGCCCAAAGAAGGGCATGATCTCTGCGTGACAGCGAGGCCTCAACCAGCGACAAAATTGTAAATCATCTGGACAAATTGGAGGAACTGGTGACTGCCATGGTAAGTTTCCTCTGCTATCAGAGCAGGGGAAGGACATTTATGATTATACATGGGAAGATGATGAAGTGCCAGCAATGGAGGCCCAATCATCCATATCCCCATACACTGATCAGGCCAGTCAGGAGGAGACTATAACCACCTATTGCCATGAAGTTTGCAGTACTGAGGTGTATCGGCCAGCCATTAGAAGATGATATTGTGGGATCCATAACGTATATGATGTCAAATGCTTTTCAGGAGATGGTACTAGAGGGATCCATCAAGAAGTGCCCCTGCCCTGTTAACTGCCCTCTGTTGGAGGTGCCTAAGGTAAACCCTGCGATATAGGAAAATTTGAAGATCCCCACAAGGGTAAAAGTCATGAAATTGAAAAGACTACAGGGGTCAATGGTTAAAGGCATCACTGTATTCGCACAAATGCTCTCACATGATTTATCGAAGACCCAACAAGATGCTCTAGGGCTATTATCCCAAGCAAACTATGAACTGAATGCCTTCAGGAATGAGCTGATCAAGCCCGACCTTAATGTAAGATATGCTCATTTGTGCTGACCATCTAACCCTGTAACAAAATTTCTATTTGGTGACAATGTCAGCAAACAGGTGAAAGATTTGAATGAGCAGCAAAAGGCAGTGGCTGGCATGGTCAGAGGTTCGAGACCACAGGCAAGAGAACCTGTTATGTTTCACCTCTATCACAGGTATGCGGAGACATTTAAGCCAGTTATCTGAGGTGGTTTCCCTCTCCAAGCGGCTACAGTCAGCAGGTCTTTTTTTTTAGGGGAATGCCCTCCGTGGAGACAGTGGCAGGAGAATTTTCCCGCTCAAAATGCTTCGCGGAAATGGGCCCAGAATGCACCAGCCCACAGACTAGGCGGGTCGAGGAAGAGAAAGCTACGCATTTACAGTTGAGTACTCTTGATAATTACAAGGATTTAAAGGTTGGTGGTCGATTAAAACTTTTCTATGATAGATGGTGTAACATTAAAACTGATGCTTCTATTCAGCAGACAATGAAGGGGTATAAAATTGAATTTGACCTCCGATAAGGAGGAAGGGTCAATATCTATATATGCGTAGACTGCAACTGACGGAGGCTATACATTGCCAAGATCATGGCGTTAAAAAGGGAAAAACATTATTGAGTGTTGTAGCCATGAAAAACATGAGTTGGTATCAAACATATTCACGTGACTCAAAAGAACTGGCGGCACTCGAGAGATACTGGATCTATTGGATCTTAATGAATATGTCTTGTACAGGCATTTAAAAATGGATAACTAATATTCTGTGATGCTGCTGTTACGTAGTGGGTATTATATGGCCTCGATAGATTTGTAAGATGTATACTATTTGGTCACGGTCTGCCTACAGTACAGGAAGTTCTTGAAATTTACCTGGAAGGGAGAGCTATGGCAGTATAAAGCTTTGCCGAATGGGCTGAACTTAGTGCCCAGGGCATTTACCAAGCTACTGAAGCCAATGTTTGCAAGGCTCAGGAAAGAGGAGCACATGGTAATGGGTTACCTGGACGATACTCTTACCGTGGGCATATTGTTCAAAGAAACAAAAAGGGAAGTAGCAGCCACCTCGGGGGTTCTTGTACATCCCGAGAAATCAGTGTTGGTGCCTACCAAGAGGTTAAACTTCCTCGGTTTCATTATTGATACCGAAGACATGAAAGTTACCCTGCCAGAGATCAGGACACCTTGCAGAGGGCTCATGACAGAGTGTCATCCCTCCATAAGAAAGGTGGCGAAGGTTGGGGAGCCACAAATCTAAAGGGCTCTACTGGGAGAAGATGGACAGACATAGAGCTCAGGAGGTCTCAAAATCAGGCACTAATTATTTGGAAATGCTAGCGGGGTTTCTAGCACTAAAGTCTTCTGTGCGAGGGAAGATGACATTCATGTACTGCTGAGGTTAGATAACACTTCAGCTGTGGCCTACCTCAATAATATGGGAGGTCTCAAATCTGTTTCTGTAACAAGTTAGCCATTTAGACTTGGCACTGGTGTATTCAAAGGAGCATTTGGGTTACTGTCGCCTACCTACAAAGTTGGATCAACATACAGGTGGGCCTGATGTCCAGGAAATTCAGTGTTAGCTCTGTGGATTCTGGGTAAGAAATATTTTAACTGGCTAGCAGACACCTTTGGCATGCCGGAGATTGATTTGTTTGCATCCAGGCTTAATACCCAGGTGCTGAGGTTTGTGTCATGGCTGCCAGATCCCCAAGCAGAGGCCATTGACTCCTTCCCAACGTTGGTTCCCCTTAGGCTTATGATGGGGATACTGTGGATATTCATAAAAAGCAGAGGTCTGCTAATCCAACCGATGTCAAAGATGTCTCATCCATTGTCTCACTTAAGTCTGTTAGGTTGCAGGATTGGAGAGCGAGGATCGTCATAAACACTCTGCAGCCTAGAACTCTGGACATCTTGTGGGCATCTTGGAGAAAAAATACTCAGAAACAGTATGCCTCTTATGTGGGGAAATGAAAAAAGTATTATGCACAAATCAGACTGAATGAACATTCAGCCTCTATTGGAGACATACTGAGTTTTCTAACTGATATGTTCTATGTGCAGGGGGCCAGCTACAGCAAAGAGTGCATTGGCTGCTTCCTTGACATTCCAGGACTCTGAGCATGAGATGATGAACCGTTCCCTAATCAAAAGATTTATGAAAGGAGTGTTCTACTTGCATCCTTCGGTACCTTAAAACAAGGATATTTGGGACATAAAGATTATTTTGGACTGTCATCAACTTCCAATTTGGATTTACATAGCCTGTCCCATAAGCTGATAATGCTGGTGGCCTTGACACCGCCCAGAGGGTACAAACTTTTTCTTGCATTCATATCTGTTGGGAGGAGGACTGTGTAGGCATTCAAGTTACAGATATTTTGAAACATAACAGGCAAGGGAGAATTGGGACAGAATTTTAATTGTATGCATACAGGGAAGATGACAGATTGCGTGTTGGATTGTTTAAAAAGATATGTTATATGTACAAAACATATTAGACTAAATGAGAAATACCTCTATAAGAAACCATATCAGCGGGCTCCCCCCACACACCCCCCCAGAATTGGCCAGATCGCCGAGGGAGGTCATGAGTGTGTTTGGAGTGGCTATTTCTCAGTTTGGGTTCCATTCAACTAGAGCGGCAGCCAATAGGGCCGAGGTCCCTATATAGGATATCCTTCAACAGGTGGGATGGAGCAATGAGAGAACCTTTAAACTCAAAGGGGCTGAGTTTCACAGCTTCCATCCTACACGCGGCGAATTGAACAAGACTGCGGTAAGGAGACCCATTGAACTGATTATGGTCTGTTGGACCACCCAAAGGGGATGAGCCACAGAGCTACAACCTCTCACGTTGGCGAACCAACGTACCTTGCAAAGAATAATGAGGAGTAAAATGAGGTTAACTAACTGTGCGAAGTTTGATGATTATTCAAGCAATGGGAGTTGGTGAGTCAAGGTGCCCCCCTCTCCCTCCCCTTTTTTTTCTAGATTATGGACAAAGATGTTTTGTTGCAATAAATCTGTTCAGTCACAGGTTTGTGTTATCACTGGGCTCGTTTAATTTAGTGCATTTAAGGTCAGTAGCTTCAACCTTCTGGACTGTAAAGGAATGGCTGCACATGGGTGGATGGGATCTCATGTTGACTTACCAACTTCCATTGCTCAAATAATAATCATCAAATTTTGCACAGGTAAGTGCTCTTTTAACTCCCCAATTTAGATTATGATTTGAAGATGGTTCAGAGTTGTGCACCATACTATCAGCAGCTTCATTCTCGAATTCTACATTCACTCACTATTTTCACTTCACTGATCATATAACAATTGCGTAGGGAAACAAGCCATCTTGGCCCCTCTAGTCCATACCGATTTAAGTGATCTCCTCTCGTCCCAGTTACCTGCACCATGCCCATAACTCTCCAATCTAACTTTTCCTTAAATGACAAAATTGACCTTGCTGCAATCACCTCTTCCGGAAGGTCATTCCACTCAGCCACCACTCTTTGAGTGAAGAAGTTCCCTCTCATGTTACTTCTAAACTGTTGCCCCCAACCCTCAACTCATGACCTCTTGTTTCAATCTCACCTACCCTCAAGGGAAAGAGGCTATTTACATCTACTCTATCTATCCCCTTCATAATTTTAAATATCTCTATAAAATCCCCCTTCAACCTTCTATGCTCCAATGAATAAGGACCCAGTCTAATCAATCTTTCTTTGTATTCTAGATTCTGCAATCCAGGCAGCATTTTAGTATATCTTCTCTGCACCCTCTCTACCTTACTGATATCCTTCCAATAATTTGGGAACCAGACTGCACACAGTATTCCAAATTTGGCCTCACCAATGCCCTGTATAGTCTCAACATCACTTCCCAACTTCTATATTCTATGCTTTGATTTATAGAGGCCAGCATACCAAAAGCCTCCTTCACCACTCTATCCACATGAGATTCCACTTTCAAAGAGCGATGAACCATTATTCCAAGATCTCTCTGTTCCTCTGCATTCCTCAATGCCCTCCCCTTCACTGCATATGTCTTGTTTTGATTATTCTTCCCAAAAAGAAGCACTTTACACTTATCGGTATTAAACTCCATCTGCCATCTTTCAGCCCACTCTTCTCAGCAGTCCAAATCCTTCTGCAGTCTCTGTCCACAACTTTCCCTAATTTTTTTGTATCGTCCACATAGTTACTGACCCAATTTACCACTCCATCATCCAAATCATTAATGTAAATGACAAACAACAAGGGACCCAACATGGAGCCCTGAAGCACACCGTATGTCACCAGCTTCCATCTTGACAGACAGTCATCCACCATGACTCTCTGGCATCTACCTTCTAGTCACTGTTGAATCCATTTGGGTATCTCATCATTAATACCTAGTGCCTGAACCTTCATTACCAACTTCCATGTGGAACCTTATCGAAGGCCTTACTGAAATCCATATAGATAACATCTACTGCTCTACTCTCATCAACCTTCCTAGTCACCTCCTCAAAAAATTCAAAAAGATTTGTCAAACTTGACCTTCCCCACACAAATCCATGTTGGGTGTCCCTGATCAGTCCCTGCCTCTCTAGATATTTATACATATTATCTCTTAAGTATACTCTCCATTAGTTTACCGACCACTGACATCAAACTTTCTGGCGTATAATTGCTAGGTGTACATCTGGATCCCTTTTTAAACAGAGGAACCATGTTTGCGTTATGTCATTCCCGAGGCACCATGCTCCCCTCCAATGACTTTTGAAAAATCACTGTCAGAGCCTCTGCTGTTTCCTCCCTGACTTCCCTAAGGTTGTGGGGAAAATCCCATCGGGACCTGGAGACATCCACCTTTATATGCCTCAAAAGTTCCAACATCCCTTCTTTCCTAAACTCTACATTTTACTTAATCACCCCTTTTGCTTATCCTACACGATTCCATCTCCTCCATTCTCATTTAGCTCCACACACATTTATCCATTCTGATTCTCTTAGGGTCCAGTTTTATTCTTCACTTTCTTTTTGCTATTTACATATTTGCAAAAACCCTTTGGATTTATTTTCACCCTGTTTGCTATAGTCACCTCCTACCTTCTTTTCGCTTTCCAAATTTCTATCTTAAGCTTTTTACAATCCATGTATTTTCCAAGCATCTCATTTATACCTTGTTTCTTATATTTAATGTAGGCCTCCCTTTTAATTAGAACTTTCTAATCTCTCTCAAACTTTTGCCTTTTGTCTTTTATCCTAACAAGAACAAAGATTCTGCACCCTCAAAATCTCACTTTTAAAAGACCTCCAATTCTCCTCTACCTCCTTCCCAGAAAACAAATCATCCCAAACCTGCAAATCCCTTCTCATCTCTTCAAATCTGGCTTTTCCTCACTCAATAACCTTAATCTTTGAATCAGACCTATCCCTTTCCATAATTCTATTGAAACTAATAGTATCATGATCACTGGATCCAAAGTGCTCCCTAACATCAATCTTAGTCACCTGCACTATCTCAGTCCTCAACAGTAGATCTAACACTGCCCCTTCTCTACTGGGTACCTCAACAGATTGCTGCAAAAAAACGAACCTGCATACATTTCACTAATTCTAATCCAGCCCCTTCACTGAATGTGTTTCCCAATCTATATTAGGAAAATTAACATCCCTGTGCTTATTACAAATCTGCATTTGCTCCTCTATTTCTTGCTCCCCACTAGGTGGTGTATAATACACCCCTACAAGTGTAACTTCTCCATCCAGACCACCTCCCTTGATGACCCCTCCAATCTATCTCTCATCAGCACCACTGTATTATTTTCCCTGACAAGCAATGCCACACCACCCCCTCTCACTCCTTCAATTCTATCACAACTAAAGCAGCAAAATCCCAAAATATTTAGCACCTGCAACCACGTCTCATTAATCGCCACCACATCATATTGCCAAGTGTCTATCCACACCTTCAGCTCATCCACCTTCCTTTCAATACTCCTAGCATTAAAGTAAATCCATTTCAGAGATTTCCCACATCTTTCCCTCTGTTTGTCCCTATCTTTATGGTCAACTCTTATTTATTACCATCATTCCCCCCTCCCTCACTCCACTGATCGTTTTCCTTCTCGAACACCTGTCTTTCTACGCCCAAACTTTGTCTACAAGCCTTCTCGATTTGCAGACTAATCTTCTCTTTGCTGTTCTCCTTCATTTGGATCCCTTCCCCCAACCATACTAGTTTAAAGTCTCCTTAGTAGCCCTAGCAATCTTTGTCATTACAAGCACTTTTAATATTTTGTTCTCTGTTATTCCTACAATTTAAAAAAAAAAATCAATGCTAAGTCTTACCCTGGATCTCTCACCACCAAATTTACCATTCACTTTCCAGTATTTGTCTCTATGGGTCACTTTGAATTGCACCTCTTTATTCTTGGCAATATATCCAAACAAAGGACTTAATTGCAATACAGGTACATAATTCTTTATCCGGACATCCAAAATCCGGCAAGTGGGGAGAGAGACGGCAGCATGAGCCAGGTGTGGGCAGGGGGGGGGGTGGGGGGGGGGGGGGAGGGGGAGGAGACCAGCAGCGTGAGTCGGGCGGGCGAGGGGTGGTTGATAGCAGCATGACTGGAAGGGGGTGGGGGTGGATATGGCAGCACAATTCGGGTGAGCTTAAATCTAACTTTCCGAAATTCAGAACACACTGTCCCTCAAGGGTTTCAGATAAAGGATTGTGTACCTGCACATCTTCTTGAGAATATATCCACACCATGAATAGCAGTGACCGTCTCTTTTTTCTTTTATTTCTTCAATCCTATTGACTATTTCCTTTTTTCGATTGGTGGAGGGATTAGAGTTTTTTTTTCTTACTCAAAAGGTTATGTTTGTTTATTTTATGTATTGTTGATTTGAAAATTTAAATTAAATAATCAGAAGAGGCAGAAAACCTTAAAAATTGATGAGAATGATGTCAAGATTGCCTTAAAGTAGTTGTCAAAGAAATGCTGGAGGAACTCTGCCAATCTTGCAGCATCCATTAGGAGGTAAAATTATATTACTGACGTTTCAGGCCTGAGCCCTTCTTCAAGGTATAAGCAAAGAACAGGAAGGTGTCAGAATAAAGACTGAAGAATGGCAGGTATCCAGATCATGAACAGGTATTAATTGGATATGATGAGAGTAAAGGTGAGAATTAGTTTTGGCTCTGTGAAAGGAGACAGAGTGCTGGGGGAGCGAAAGGTGACAGGGGAAGAAGTGGGGGAGAGGGGCTTAATAGAAACCAGAGAAGTTGATGTTAATGCCATCTGTTTGGAGGATACCCAGGTGGAAGATGAGGTGTTGATCCTCCATTTTGTGGGTGGTCTCAGTTTGACCCTGGACCAGTTTGATCATGGATGGCAGATTGAAATGGCTGGCCACCAGAAGATCCATACTATTGTGGTGGACAGAGCTGAAATGCTCAACAGAGTTCTCCCAGACTGCACAAGCCTCTTCGATATAGAGGCAAGCACAATGGATGGGTGCAGGATTCGTCTTGTCCTCACCTACAACTACCCCGCCAGCCTCCAATACATGCTCTTATATCCTCACCTACTACTCCACCACCAGACACATTCACCTCTCCACCTTCAGCAGGGACTCCTCCTTCCATGCATCCCTCCCCACCAATCGTCCCCTTGATACCTACTTGTGTACCGTAAGAGATGCTCCACTTGTACCCACACCTCCTCCCTGACTACTATTCGAGGTCCCAAACAGCCCTTCCAAATGAAGCAACATTTCAGTTGTGAATCTACAGGGATCATCTACTGCATCCAATGCTCCGATTGTGGTTTTCTCTGCATCAGAGATTCTGGGCCCAGACTGGGAGATCGCCATGTTGAGCACCTCGGCCCAGTCCACTACCATAGTGTCGATCTCCCATTTCAATTCACTGTCCCATTCCCTTGCTGATATGTCTGTCCATGGTCTCCTGCACTGCCAGACTGAGATTATCCGCAAATTAGAACAATACCTCATCGTTCTTCTGTGCACTCTCGAACCAGCTGGCATTGACATCAATTTCTCAAGTTTCTGTTTATACACTCCCCCTACCTCTTCTTCCCTTGTTGCCTTTCCCCCATCTCTCTCTCTCCTTTCACAGAGCCAAAATTAATTTCTCATTTTTCCTCTGACACCTATTGTTAGTCTGGACTCCTCCCCTCTCCTTCAGTCCTTATTTGATGCCTTCTTGTTCTTGTATGCTAAAGAAGGGCCGATAATGTATCTTTACGGATGCTGCAAGATTGGCTGAGTTCCTCCAGCATTTCTGTGTTTTTACCACAATCACAACATCTGCAGACTTTTGTGTTTCACACTTAAAGCAAATATCACCAGGTAAGGATGTAATCTTGTGTAGCTGGTTAAAGAAGTAAAGGTTGATTGGGAAGTATCAGTTTATAATGTCCATAATCTCTTTGTAGAGTGGTGTGGTTCCTGAGAACTGGATGTCTGTGAATGTTATATCCTTGTTGAATAAAAGTGGCAAAGATATTCCCAACAACAGGAGGGACAGTTTCCACTTGGTACTTTATACAGAAGAAAAAATTAAGGGGAAGCAGTTTGGAATTTGAGAAAGATTTTTGAAGGAAATGTGGTCGAGGTTGGTACTTGTGTTTTTTTTTTCCAAGAGATATTTGATAAAATGCGACATAAACTCAACGAAAATGAAGGCTGTGGAATAGATAAAAAAGTGAAAGGATCTGAAATTGGCTTAGGAAAGAGAAATGGATCCCAAATAAACATGGAATAAGCCCTTCAGTCTTGCTGAATGGATCTGACGCAAAGTGCTGACAATTCTGAGTTCTTCCAGCAGACTTTTTTGTTGTCCTGGTTTAGTTATTTTTGAGGATGGATGAACATGTTTAACTGTGGCCTCCAAATGTCCACAAAATTTTCCTTGGTATTTATTAATCTGCTTTTTAAAACTTCAGTGTGCTAAACAGGGGGGAAAGAAGTGATTAAAAACTGAAGACACACACAGCCCAGTGAACATATGGTACATTAAATTTAATGCAGAAAAATAGATCATGACCGGAAAATGAGAAAGGCCATTTAATATTAAGAGGTATAATTTTAAATTGGCTACAAGAACAGAGATCTTGGTGTATATGTGTACAAATCTACAAAGATGACTGGACAGATTTAAAAAGCTAATAGGTTCCAATGTTTTATAAATGCAGAGCAAATGCCAAGGAACTTGTATGGAACTTCATTAGAGTTCTTGTTCAGTTGCAACCAGAGCATTTCATCCAATTCAGTCTTCCTTCCAATAGTATTAAGGAGGTGAAGATTCAATGGGCAAAAGAGTTTCAGTAAAATGTACTCAGGGATGAGGGACATAATATGCATGATGTACAGGAAAAAACTAGAATTGTTATTCAAGGAAAGAAAGTTTGTAAGTTTATTGGTTATCATCAAGAGCTTAGGCACAGAGTTTCCTTCGGGTAGAAGGGACAAAGATGAGAGATGGATTTAAAATCATTGACAAGATGTTGGAATGACATGAAGGAAACCTTTTTCATACAATAAATAGTTGTGCTCTGGAATTCACCACTCGAGAGGATGGTGTAAATCAGTTTTAAAAGATGTGAATACACAAGGGAGAAGTAGGAAAGCAGTGGGGAAGGAACTGACTGAAAAGATCTTGCAGAAATCTAGCACAGGATTAATAAACCAATTACTTCTTCCCAAGTTGCAACAATTCTATGCAACTTCGTCCTTGATTTTTAAAAAATTGGACATACAGCATGGTAACAGGCCCTTCCTGCCCACGATCTGCTGTCTAAATACCCCAATTAACACAATCCCTGTACACTTTATTTAAAGGGTGGAAGGAAATGGGATCACCCAGAACAAACCCACACAGACACGGTAAGAACAGTGCTGGCTTCAAACCCAGGTCACTAGAATGGAAAGAGTGTTGTATTACATAAAGAACGTGCGTGACTTGCTGGGTTTCTCCAGCATTTTTGTGTAAACTGCAATCACAATGTCTGCAGACTTGTTGATAATTCTATTTTAAAAAAATCATACATTTCTTTGTATACAAGTTAATTTCCTGGATAAATTTTAGTTCTGGTTTATTTTTCATTATGTTTTTCATTGTTTTGGGATAGCTTGTGCATGTTAACACTAATTTACACTTTAACATGACATCAGTGTTTGGAAATATTTGTGGTAAAAACACAACTACAGAAATTGACTCAAAATATCACCATTTAGTGCCTTTATCTTCCCAGCACCCTATTCCCTAGTTGCGAGGAGTTTTGCATAAAAGGAGATAAACCCCTCTATAAAAGTGTTCAATTTAATTCAAATCACAAATTCTAAAATTTAAAATGAATTGTACCCAAAATTAGATTACATTTTATTATGTGTAATTCTGAAGGTCTTTTGGGAATGTTCACTAGAATTCTATGTGAACGTGGGACCTAATATTCAAAGGTCTATTGTTTCCTATAGTTATTGTATCTATTTGCTTTATTCATTTATAATAAACAGTGTTCTTGCCACAAAGGAATTCAAAACCTTCACTTTAAAAAAAAAGTATGAGAGCCTTGCTGTTCCTACAAAACTTGAAAATCCCTGGGTTTGACTATTTTGTGGCTTTAAAATAACGTTGTGATCGTCTAATGGTACTTGGCACTTTTCTTTGAGACATTCACAAGAAATTAAACTATTCATTTATGATGTGCTAGAACATTGTTTCATTTTGTATTGGTGCCAAATTATGCTCAGTTTGTAAAGAAATTAGGAACTTTTCCAAAATTAATTTTGAAATAGTATCAGGTTAGTTTACACCCAGAAAAACACTTTATAACTGCATGCAGATGCCATCTCTGTTCTGTTTCTGTGGGCTGAAGGAAAAGCAGATAAAGTCTTTCAGAGTATGGAGTTTGGGTGACATCCCCTGAGCAGCACTGAGCAAGAAACCATGAGATATGGCAGAGGTTGGTGTCTGTAACCTGCAATCATCCTGGGGCATCACAGCAGAGCATAACCTGGTGTTAACCTCCATAGTAGAGCAGTCCAGGCACATAAATGAGGCTGCACTTTAAAAGTGGCAGCGCAGCCATTGGTTTGGACCCAGGAGAGTTCAAACAGCCTGTTGGAGGAGCAGATAGTGATTTTAAATTTAAATCCTACAACTGCAGGTCTGTGCCCAATATGGAAGAGCCTGTGCTCATCAGTGGCCACAAGGGACTGCAGACTCTAGGGAGCAGCATAGTGGTGCATGGCACCAGAAATGTGAACACTCCTTGTTGAGAAGGAGAAGCAGAGCAGATGATCCTACAGGACAGTGACCATGGTGGCAGTCCAGTGAGGGGCTCAGTGGCTGAGAGACCCACATGGGCTATGGGTGATGTGGTCAGGCCACCCACATGAGCTGCAGGCTGTTGGATATTGGCTCATGGGAATAACGTATTGGATCCAGTATTCCAGAGAGTGCTCAGGGCATCGGGCTTCCTGATCATGTCAGAGGATTGGATTTGGAACTCGGGTTACCAATGGATTAAACAGGAGTCTGCGCAGCTGCAGAGGATGCAGGAGGTGAATTTACGGCCACCCAGTTCTTTCGCTCATACTGTAAGGGGAACCAGTTGACAATTTTGTGTAATGTTACATGTTCTATGCTATTACATGACAATAAAGGAATCTTGAAGTGATGGGTTTGAGAAAAATTCAGGAGTATGGTTACATGATAGGACTCAGAAATTAGCTTAATCGTATTTTACTCTAAGTTAAGGAACATTTTCAACTGCAGAACATAGCTTTCTTTGAGGTGTGAGAACAAATTCCTCAGCCAAGGTACTGTCGTTTTCATGAATGAGAAGTAGTAAGCTTTCACTATTTTGTATAGACAGAAAATAACTTTTATTTTAAGCATCTGCTTCATTCGGATTTTGATGCTCAGTATTAAACTCACTCAATGGTCATCCTCGCCACTGATTCCAGTGTGCTGTAGCCTGCAGCTGTGAAGTTGTCCTTGTACCGTTCCATCTTGATAGCTTCAAGCCAATCGCCTACACAACGGAAGGATGTGAAGTCCAGGGTATTCTGGTCTAGAAGTGGATTGATTGGTCTATATGGAAGAAATTGGGTAAAATTACCATAAGTGAAATAAACCTAATATTGCAATGCAAAAAAGGCCTGCTGAGTTTCTCCAACACTCTGTGCACTGCACTACAATCCCAGCGTCTGCAGGTTTTCCTGTTTAACTGCACCCAATGTGGATTTTATTAAGTAGATTGCCTTGTCACATTAAAACAAAACACACAAACACATTTGGACCTGACCAACTTCTGGAGCAATTAAATGAAACTTCTCCAAAATACATCCTTTGGTGTTTCAATTTTTGGCACACAACTTGTTGCAGGCCTGCAATCTGAAAAACCATACTCTATCCCCACCCTTTATCTGCTACCACCATCCTAACAAAAAGTGGTTGGTGGGACAGTTGATATATAGGTTTTAATTTTCCAAACTCAGTTCATGGATGGGTTGTGTGCCATTTTCGTCACCTAACTGTAAGAAAGATATCAATAAGATTGCAAGAGTGCAGAGAAGATATACAAGGATGTTGTGTAGAATTGAGAAACTGATTTGCAGGGAAAAGATAAACCGGTTAGAACTTTGTTCCCTGGAGCTAGAAGAATTAGGTGGGATTTGATAGAGGTGTACAAAATTATGACGCTTTTTACACTGAGATGAGGTCAGATCTAAGTCAGAGGACATGGGTTAAAGGTAAAAGGGGAGAGATTTAGGGGGAAACTTCTTCATGGAATGAGCTGCCAGCTGAAGTGATGAATGCTGCCTCAATTTTAACATTTAAAAAAAATTTGGACAGACACCTGGATGGGACTAGGCAGAATAGTAGCTCGTCAGAGACCACTATTTTCTGTCTTGTAATGCTCTACGGTTAAATGGTTTGGTTAATTTAGAAAATTTTTAAAAATGTAACTCCTTATGGGGAAAAAAGGAGGCAGAAAACAATTGGATAAGATTTTGTTAGCTTTGCCTTTGGTAAAATTCCTAAATATTATTAAAGCTATTCAGTGGGGGCTGAAATAATTTAAGGTAATGAAGCAAAGCAACTGTGGTTGTGTAAAAGGGAAATCCTTTCTGACCAAATTATTGGACTTTGAAGTAGGTAAAGATGAGTTGTGGATAAAGGGAACCTTGCAGGGAGTATAGTTAAATTTTTGGAAGCCATTTAATTAGGTCAAACTTTATTGTGGAAAATAAAAGTTCTTGCTACAGGAGGCAATGCTTTGGCATAGATAGAGGTTTTACTCATAACAGAAACAGCATAAACTCATATTCTGGTTGGCAAATGAGTCATGTGTCACAAGAATTGGTGCTGTGGACTAACTTTATACAAATTATATAAATGTAAAGGAGATTCACCAGAATATCAACTGGATGTTCCCTGAATTAGAGGGCATTAGTTAACAAAAGAAGAGATTGGAATGACTGGGCTTATTTTCTCTGGAATGAATGAGGCTGAGCTCAGCAGATAAAAGTGTCTGAAGAGCACAGAGAGGAGAGATGGTTTAAAATAAGAAGGCATATGTTTAAGCTGAGAGGGTGGAAGGAGGTTTAATAAAGATATTTAATAATATTTGATATGACTTTATTAAATGGTTTCTGAAAATCTAAGTATACAGCCTGCTAGGTTTCCTTTATCCCCATGCTTGGATCAAAAAGTATTAAGTATTAATACACAATCACATTTGCTTTGCTTCATTACATGGAATTCTATCTGCTGAACATCTTGAATCAAATGTCTTTGGTAAAATATTACAAATTCTGGTGCGTACTATTTCCGTCTCATTTAGTAAGGAGTCACATTTGTTAATTTCCAATTAACCTATCATAAGCGCAGCATTTAAATAACATCAAGGCAGGCACTTGAATAGCCACGGCATTGAAAGTTTGGACATAATGTGGGAAAATGCAATTAGCTTAGTTAGAAACATTGGCCAGCATACAGACAGTGGTCTGAAGAGCCCTTGCTGTGCTGAATGATTCTATTCCTCCTTGTAAGGCATTCCAAGTATATTTAATAAATTTGTTGATGAGCAAAAAGAAAGGAAGATGCAAGGAGAATATAAAACGATGCAAGTGAAACATGAAAGTCTGTAGATGCTGTGATCGTAGTCAAAATACAAACGCTGGAGGAATTTGGTCAGTTTTTCAGCATGCATAGATGGTGATGATATATTTCTGTCATTTCAGACCTGAGAAAGGTATGAACATCTAATTGAAAGGCTGGGGAAAGAGAGGGGGAGGAGTACAGACCAACAGACAAAAGGTTTTAATTGGATAGGATAAGAGGAAAGGTGAGAATTGATTTTTGCTTTAAAGGAGACTAGAGGGAAAAGTGAAGAGAGAGAGAAACACAGCTAGAGGAAAGGAGATGGGGAAGACGATAGAGGAGGGGGAAGAATTTTAACAGAAACCAGAGAAGTCTATATTAATGACATTGACATCCAGTTGGAGGGTGGTGTAGAGCTCGTCGAAAGAATCAAAGACTTGTTGATCCAAACCAAGGCTTTTATTAGCAAAAGACAGGAGCTCTTCACAGGTGGCCGACCAGTCCGGAATGATCCGACCTGGCTAGGGACACAACCCTTTAAGGCCCAGACAGTAGGCGTGGCTTAGCTCTCAGCCAATTGCTGTAAGCGCAGTCTAGATACTGTAACTATATATACTATATACATTGGTGATAGATCTGTACTATCACAGGTGGCCAGACAGAAGATGAGGTGTTCCTCCAATTTGCGAATGGTCTCTGACCGTGGACAAGGGAATGAGGTAGGGAATTGAAATAGGAGGCCACTGGAAAATCCGTGCTATTGCTGTGGGCAGAGTCGAGGTGCTCAACTAAACAATCTCCTAGTCTGTGTCCAGTCTCTCTGGTGTAGAGGAAACCACAGCAGGAACATTGGATGCAATGGGTGACCCCTGCAGATTCATAGTGAAGTTTTGCTTCACTTGGAAGGACTGCTTGTGGCATCAAATGGTCATGAGGGAGGAGATGTAAGTGCAAGTGGATCATCTTCTGCAGACACAGGGGTAGGTATGAAGGGTATGATTGGTTGGGAAGAGGGATTCATGGAGCGAGTGGTTCCTGCAGAAGGCAGAGAAGGAAAGTGCGTACCTGGAGGTAGGGTCATGTAATAGATGGTGGAGCAGGATACGTTGGATGCACAGGCTAGCGGACTGGTAGGTGAGGACCAAGAGAATTCTTTGTTGCTTATGGGGGTACAGGGTGCCAGGGCAGATGTGTGAGTATTGAAGGAGATGGGGGTAAGGGGCAAGTTGATGGTGACAAAGGGGAAACCATGTTGTTTGAAGGAGGAGGTTATCTCTAATGATCTGGCATGGAAGACCTCATCCTGAGAGAAGATGTGATGGAGATGCACAAATTAAAAGGAATGAAATCCTTACAGGGGACAGAGTGTGAAAAGGTATAGTCGAGGTAGCTGTGGGAGTTGGTGTGTTTGTAGAAGATGTGTGTCGAGTTTGTTTACCAAGATGGAGACAGACAGAGTGTTGCTAAAGATGGATCAAGAGAATTTGAAGTTGGGGTGGAAGTTAGCAGCAAAGTGGATAAAGTTGACAAGTTCATAATGGGTACATGAGGCAGCCCCAAAATAGTCGTTGAAGTAGCAGAGGCTAAGTTGAGGGGCCTTTTCCGTATGGGCTTTAGGCATGAATTATTCCACATAGCCAACAAAAAGGCAGGCATAGCTGGTGCCCATGTGGGTACTCATGGGTACCCCTTTGACTTGTAGAAAGTGGGATAAATCAAACAAAAGTTATTGAGGGAAAGGACAAGCTCTGCCAGCCGGAGGAGGGGGATTGGTTGGGTCTATTGTCGAGAAAGAAATTAAGAGATTTGAGCCTTCGGTATGGGAGATGGAGGTGTATAGTGATTGGATGTCCATAGTAAAGATGAGGTGGTCGAGTTCAAGGAACAGGAAGTTGTTGAAGTGATGAAGGGCATGTGAACTATCCCAAATGTAGGTGGGGAAGGACTGGATCGGGAGGGAAAACTGTCAGGTAAGCTGATAGCAGTTTGGTGGGGCAGGAGCATGCGGAAACTACTGACAATCAGTCCATGGTCTCATGCACTGCCAGACTGAGACCACCTGCAAATTGGAGGAACAACACCATCTTCCATCTGGGCACCCACCAATCAGATGGCATTAACATGACCTCCATTTTTGTGTTTAAACACCCCCAGCCCTCCCCATCTTATTCTCCCAGTCTATGTGAAAGGGAAAAATCTCTCTCCTCCCTTTCAGAGCCAAAATCAATTCCCACCTTTCCTCTTATCCAGTTAACATCATTTGTCTGTTGGTCTGTACTACTCCCCCTCCCATTCTTCCCCCAGCCTTTCATTCAAATGCTGTGTTTCTTCACTCACATCTTGAGGAAGGGCTCAGGCTCAAAATGTTGCTAATATATCTTTACCTTCTATGGACACTTCAAGAATGGCTGAGTTCCTCCAATAGATCTGTGTTTTGACAAAATGTTAAGTGGGAATATATCTGGAAAGGGTATAATGTGTGTAAATGTCTTCTTTGGCCAGAAAAATAATAGAAGCGTATTATCTCTATGGTGTGAGATGGAACCGCTCAAAAGTAGGAGGATCTCGATATATCAGTGCATGATTCACAAAAGGTTACCAAGGCTACACTGCCAGATAAACCATAATCTTACCAGAGGAGCAGTCTTGAGGGGTTGAGTGGTCTGTCCCTGCTCGCCAGTCACATGTTGATGCCCAGGCTAATCCCACCAGGGTTAAAGCAGTTTATTGTGCAATTTGTACACAAACAACCCATGTTAATTAATTGTGTATCTAAGTTTTGACATCTGTGCTACTAAGAACAGAAGCATTCATAATAACCATATAACAATTACAGTACAGAAGCAGGCCATCTCGGCCCCTCTAGTCCGTCCAATTTTAAGTGATCTCCTTTAGTCCCACTTGTCTGCACTCTGCCCATAACCCTCCAATCCCCTCACATCCATGCATCTACTATCCAACTTTTTCTTAAATGACAAAATTGACCCTGCTGCATCCACCTCTTCTGGAAGGTCATTCCACTCAGCCACCACTCCTTAACTCATGACCCCTCGTTCTAATCTCACTTACCTTCAAGGGGAAGAGCCTATTCACATCTATATCTAATCCCCCCTCAACCTTCTAGGCTCCAATGAATAAAGACCCAGTCTACTCAATCTTTCTATTCTAGATACTGCAATCCAGGCAACATTTTAGTAAATCTTCGCTGTACCCTCTCTACCTCATTGATATCCTTTCTATAATTTGGAGACCAGAACTGCAGACAGTATTCCAAATTTGGCCTCACCAATGCCCTGTATAGTCTCAACATCACTTCCCAACTCGTATACTCTATGCTTTGATTTATAAAGGCTAGCATACCAAAAGCCTTCTTCACCAGTCTATCCACATGAGATGCCACTTTCAAAGAACTATGAACTGTTACTTCTAGATCACTCTGTTCCTCAGTGTCCTCCCCTTCACTGCATATAATATGGATAAATGCGAGGTTATCCATTTTGGAGGTAAGTACAGGAAAGAGGACTATTATCTAAATGGTATCTGTTTAGGAAAAGGGGAGATGCAGAGAGACTTGGGTGTTACTGTGCACCAGTCATTGAAAGTGGGCGTGCCGATGCAGCAGGCAATTAGGAAGGCAAATGGTATGTTGGCATTCACAGCAAGAGGATTTGTGTACAGGAGTACAGAGATCCTGCTGCAGCTATATAGGGACTTGGTGAGACCACACCTGGAGCACCGTGTGCCATTTTGGTCTCCTTATCTGAGGAAGGACATCTTTGCCAAGGAGGGGGTGCAGAGAAGGTTCACCAAACTGATGCCAGGAATGGATATGAAGAAAGGTTGGATAGACTAGGCTTGTATTTTCTGGAATTTAGAAGATTGAGATGGGATCTTATAGAAACATATATAATTCTTAAGGGTTTAGACAGACTAGATGCAGGAAGGTTGTTTCCAATGCTGGGAAAAACTGGAACCAGGGATCACAGTTTAAAGATAAGGAGGGTTTTTTTAGGATTGAGATGAGAAAAAAAATATTCTCTTAGGGAGTGGTGAATCTGTGGAATTCTTTGCCACAGGAAATAGTTGAGGCCGGTTCCTTGTCAATATTTAAGAGCAGTTTAGATTTGGCCCTTGTGGCTAAGGGGATCAGGGGGTATGGGAAGAAAGCAGGAACTGGGAACTGATCAGCCTTGATCATAGTGAATGGTGGTGTAGGCTTGAAGGGCCAAATGGCCTACTCCAGCACGTATTTTCTATATGTCCTGTTTTTATTATTTTTCCTAAAATGAAGCACTTCATACTTATTGGTATTAAACTCCATCTGCCATCTTTCAGCCCACCTTTCTAAGCGTCCAAATCCTTCTGCAGTCTCTGAAAACCATCTTCATTATCTACAACTTCCCCTATTTTTGTATTGTCTGCATATTTACTAACCCAATTTACCACTCCATCATCCAAATCATTAATGTAAATGATGAACAACAAGGGACCCAACTCCAATCCCTGAAGCACACCGCTTGTCACCAACTTCCATCCTGACAGTCAGTCACCCACCACGACCCTCTAGCCACCGTTGAACTAATCTATCTATCTCAACATTATTACTTAGCATCTGAACTTTCCTTACCAACCTTCCATGTGGAACCTTATCGAAGGCCTTACTGAAATCCATATTAGACAACATCCACTGCTCTACCCTCATCAACCTTCCTAGTTAGCTCCTCAAAAAATTCAACAAGATTTGTCAAACATGACCTTCCCCGCACAAATCCATGTTGGGTGTCCCTGACTCTCTAGATACTCATACGTATTATCTCTAAGAATACTCTCCATTAGTTTACTGACCACCGACGTCACCCTGTTCGCTATAGCCACCTCATATCTTATTTTCGCTTTCCTAATTTCTTTCTTAAGCTTATTACAATCCATGTTTTTCCAAGCAACTCATTTATATTTAAACTCGTTTCTTATATTTAATGTAGGCCTCCCTTTTAATTTGAACCAATTGTTTAATCTCCCTTGAAAACCATGTCTCTCTCTAACTTTTGGCTCTGCCTTTTATCCTAAAAGGAACAAAGATTTTGCACCCTCAAAATCTCACCTTTAAAAGACCTCCAATCCTTCTCTACCTCCTTCCCACAAAACAAATCAGCTGAAACCATTTCTTCAAATCTGGCTTTCCCCTACTTAAATACCTTAATCTTCGGACCAGACCTATCCCTTTCCATAATTTAAATTAATGGTACCATGATCACTCGCCAAGGCAAATAGCGCCTTTGGAAGACTACACAAAAGAGTCTGGAAAAACAACCAACTGAAAAACCTCACAAAGATAAGCGTATACAGAGCCATTATCATACCCACACTCCTGTTCGGCTCCGAATCATGGGTCCTCTACCGGCACCACCTACGGCTCCTAGAACGCTTCCACCAGCGTTGTCTCCGCTCCATCCTCAACATCCATTGGAGCGCTTACACCCCTAACGTCGAAGTACTCGAGATGGCAGAGGTCGACAGCATCGAGTCCACGCTGCTGAAGATCCAGCTGCGCTGGATGGGTCACGTCTCCAGAACGGAGGACCATCGCCTTCCCAAGATCGTGTTATATGGCGAGCTCTCCACTGGCCACCGTGACAGAGGTGCACCAAAGAAAAGGTACAAGGACTGCCTAAAGAAATCTCTTGGTGCCTGCCACATTGACCACCGCCAGTGGGCTGATAACGCCTCAAACCGTGCATCTTGGCGCCTCACAGTTTGGCGGGCAGCAACCTCCTTTGAAGAAGACCGCAGAGCCCACCTCACTGACAAAAGGCAAAGGAGGAAAAACCCAACACCCAACCCCAACCAACCAATTTTCCCTTGCAACCGCTGCAATCGTGTCTGCCTGTCCCGCATCGGACTTGTCAGCCACAAACGAGCCTGCAGCTGACTTGGACTTTTTACCCCCTCCATAAATCTTCGTCCGCGAAGCCAAGCCAAAGATGACCATGATCACTGGATCCGAAGTGCTCCTCAACATGATCACTTACAATCAGTATGTGTTTATATTTTACTCTCACCTACTGCAGGTACCCACAGGAACCTTCAGACTATTTGGATTACGGATCATTTTGTCCAGGATGCCAACTATCTGATCAAACTTGGGTCTCTCATTGCGCTCCTGCTGCCAACAGTCAAGCATCAGTTGGTGAAGGCCGGGTGGACAATCCATTGGAGCAGGGAGACGATAACCCTCCTCTATAGCCTTTATAACCTAAACAGTGAAAAGATGAAAATGGATTAATAGCAAAGCAAAGAGCTTCTGCACTTTTAAAAGAATATCAACAACATCAAGAATGGCAATACTGCACTTTTGATAGCACAAGCTTCCTGTTTCATTTTAGAAATAAATTTTATACCATTCCTCTTTTGTAAGCTGACAGCAGCAAATGCGGTTGATCTAAAATAACAGGGCTCAGGACAGCACTGACAGAGATCAAAAAGACCAGCTTAACTCCCGAGTGTTTGTTTATAAGCAGAATATTGATACGGAGGAATATGACAAGCATAGTTATGCCAAAATCAACCTTGAGAATGAAGCATGCCTTGTTTCAAAAGGATAGCAGCCCACATGACTAAACTTGATGTTTCTCAAATATGTTTCCTCAGTGTAATTTAAAAAAATGTGGAAGAGTGGCGGCAGGGAATGAAACTTCCCACTTCACTGGCTCTGAAGAGAAAGGGAAATTGCTTCCTTGCTACTTGCCTAACTATCGACACTGCCCTATCTGACAGTCCGAGTTACCTTCAACACCACAAGATGTCACATAGTAACACCAGACACATACACAGACTGCTCTTTAATGGAGACCTGCATCCGAGTTCCTCCTTGTGGTTTCAAATTATTGCCCAGTTATGGCCACAGTTTCTACGATTCATGATTTAAGCATGCAGCATCATGGCATCTCAAGGAGTGCAAAAGGGGAGGAGGAGGCTGATGAGATGAATCTGAATGTGGAGGAAGTTCAAGGCAGATGATGACAGGATTCAATGTTAGCACCTATTCAAGATGTCAGCATATCTCCACGTTTCTTAGGATGCCTGATTTGAGTCGCACCTTAAACCTGCTGCTTCTCAAACACAAAACTAATTTCAATTTGTCAATTTCTCACCAGAAATGGATAGTCACATTCTGGAAACTGTGCAGAAAATCCTGAGTGATCTCTAGTATTTCCTTATCCGAATGAATCCAAAATAGTGCACGAAATGGACTATTTGTGCATTTACTTTTAAAAGAAAGAAGAAAGATTGCCATAAGTCAACAGAAGTAATAAGAGAAAAAAAAGTTGATTCAGGTAGCAGGGCAGTGAGTACCTATTAGATTATAGTTCCTAAAGTAACACGTACATTGTGTTGCAATTATTTTCAGGAACTTTAATTAAATCCTGATAAGACATAATAGTCTGCACTTTTCTATATTTTAGTAACACTCGGCAAATAACTGTTAATTCAATTATTTCTAACAACTTTCCAGCTTTTGTCTTATCTATCCCTTGTCATAATTTTATGCTTCTATAAGTTCTCTTCTTACTTTTCTGAACTTCAGCTAGTTCAGTCCCAGGTAATTCAATCTCTGCTCATTGGCTAAATCCCTCATCTATGTGATCAAACTGCTGAATTTCCATTGCACTATCTACAAAGCCATATCTCAAGTAAAGAGACCAGAAATGCACATAGTACTCCAGGCCCTGCCTGACTATGCAGCAGAACCTCCCTGTTTTTGAATTCAATCCCTCTAGCAATGAGGGCCAACATTCCATTTGCCTTCTTGATCATCTCTTGCACTGCTAACTAACCGTTTGCAATTCATGCACCAGCACTCTCAAGTCTCTCTGTGTAACAGCATGCTGCAATCTTTCACTATTGAAATAATAATCTGATTTTTTTTCTTCCAGAGTGAATGACCTTTCATTTACCGATATTGTACTCCATTTGCAAGATCCATTCACTTAATCTATCGACATGTCTCTTCACCATTTTCTGTGTTTTCCCGTAGTGCATGCAGCAAATTTTGGGAATCCGGAATTAAGCACATTTAGGCATGTTGATAAAAAAGAGCTCGAGGTGGTCTGGAATTCCCATGAAAGGGTCAATTTTCTAGAGAAACAATTCAGAACAAACTTTTTTTTTCCTCAACCGTCTCATGAGGAATAAAAAACCTCTGCCAGTTACCATCAAGGTCCAAATAAGGTAAAAAGATTGGACATTGCTCAATGGCCGTGAGCTGAGGAGGGTATTAAAAATCCATCATACTTTTGGACCCTGGGGGGGGGGGTGTCACTTAAAGACAATAAAAAGCAAGGATGGCATCATCAGCTTGGACTGTTGGCTGCCAATCCAGTATCCGTGGTCGATAAATGTAGTGGTCAGCACAATACTATTAGAGCATCGGTGACCCGGGTTCATATCTGGAGTTGTTTCTGCATGGGTTTCCTCCAGCTGCTTCGATTTTTATCCCCAAAGACGAATTTGGTTGTCTCGAGGTGTAGGTGCCATGCTACACAAGACATCAAATCTGAAACTTTTCCAGGGTTTCACAACGCGTTTGATGTCCATCATTCTTATCAACAGAGTTAACAAATCATGAGTTGCATTTACAATGAGAACCGATTCAATTATTTTGAGTGTGTGGCCTGCATTGAATTAATTCTGATTCTTTTTTTTCTTTAGTTAAGGCTAATTGAGGGCCTGCCATGCATTTAAAATCTATTTACACAAGTGCATACATTGATTAAAAATCAACTTGATAGAAGAGCTTCTCACGTAACAGATAATTTTCCTGTCAAGCTTGGAACAGAGAGTATTTACAACAATTATCCAGCAGCAAAATTTCAGGTTTGTCATCCAATGGTTCAACATGAATTTGATTTGAACTACACACAGGGAAAGTGGAAACTTACATCCTGATTAGACATATCCCAGTAAGGTCGCTCTCCATAGGACATGACCTCCCACATTACTATTCCATAGCTCCACACATCACTGGCTGATGTAAACTTGCGGTACTGTATGGCTTCAGGAGCAGTGTAACGAACTGGAATTTTACCACCCTAAGAAAACAAAAGTATCAGCGAGAAATGCTCAAATTTCAATTTTATAACAACATCGAATTTGATTGTTTTTTTGTCACGATTATCTTGAATATGACATACGAGTACCTGGTCATTTGTTGAGATGGAAATCAGTAATTGAAGCAAAATCCAGAAATAAAGTTATCTTTTGATCTCCAAGGATCAATATACATACTGTAATGCCTTCATGAATGCTTTGAAACCATATATACATTTATGGACACAGGGCAGCTTTCATAAAGTATTCACCTGTTTATAGTTTGAAATGTTTAAGACTACGACAAGGTCATACTATTGTAAAGATGACACACACCATGACGCTTCAATCTAGTAAGATCGCAAAATGAACAATCACGGATATCAAATGAAAACCACATCAGTGTTTGGCCACATAGTTATGAGTATTCAAGGACTATAGCTTCATGGGGCACAGGTGTTAAGGATTATTGTCACCAATCTTCACTATTTGCAGCCTGCAGTTCAGGAAGTTGAAGATCTATTTGTAGGTGAGAGACCTAGGTTTCAGACTTGTGTTTGGTTGGTGCCATGTTGTTGAAGGTAGAGTCTGTTCTTGTTATCCAGGAGTTCCAGGGCAGAATGCAAGACCAGGGATATTGCATCTGCCATGGACCCGTTGTGATGGTAGATGGATTGTAGTGGAGGTAAAGCGACCAACTTTGCGAAGTACCAAATTAAAGAAGTTGAAGCGTGAATCTTAAAAATATCAAGATTGTAAGACCATGGGGCTGGACATGATATACCTCAGGCTGCTATGGGAAGTGAGAGAAGTGGGGCAGTAGCTATGATCTTTGAATCCTCTTTGGCTGCAGGGGAGGTGCCGGAGGATTGGAGATTGGTAAATGTAGTTCCATTGTTTAAAAAAGATAACAGGGAGAATCCTGGGAATTATAGTCCAGTGATTCTTATGTCAGTAGTTTGCAAACTATTGGAGAGGATTATCAAGGATAGGATCTATGAGCATTTGGAGAAGTAAAATCTACTCAAGGATAGTCAGCATGGCTTTGTGAAGGAAAGGTTGTGCCTCACGAGTCTAATTGAGATGTTTTGAGGAAGTAACAGAATAAATTGATGAGGGTAGGGCAGAAGACGTAGTCTACATGGACTTTAGCAAGGCATTTGACAAGGTCCCCCACGAGAGACTCATTCAGAAAGTCATGAGGCATGGGATCAGTGGAACAATGGCTATGTGGATAAAAAATTGGCTTATAGGAAGAAAGGAGAGAATAGTAGAGGAAGGAAAGTATTCTGCCAGAAGGTCAATGATGAGTGGGGTGCTGCAGGATCTGTTCTGGGTCCCCTGCTCTTTGTGATTTTTGTAAATGACCTGGATGGAGGTGGAAGGGTGGGTCAGTAAGTTTGCGGATGACACAAAGGTTGAATGAGTCGCAGATGGAGCTGAAGGTTGTCAAAGGTTACAAGAGGATATAGATAGGTTACAGAGTTGGGCATATAAGTGGCAGATGGAGTTCAATCCAGATAAGTGTGAGGTGATGAATTATGGAAGGACTAACCAGAAGGCTGAGTACATGGTTAATGGTCGGTTACGCAAGAGTGTGGATGCACAAAGGGACTTTGAATGCAAATCCATGCATCTCTCATGGTCACCGCACAGGTTGATAGGATACTTAAGAAAGCCTATGGGATGCTGGGGTTCATTAATAGGGGGATTGAATTCAGGAGTAGAGAGGCCATGTTACAATTCTACAAATCTTTGGTAAGACCACACTTATTATGTTCAGTTCTGGTCATTTCATTATTGGAAGGATGTGGAAGCTATGGAGAGAGGGCAGAGAATATTTACCAGGATGTTGCCTGGATTGGGAAATAAATCTTATGAGGCAAGGTTAGCAGAGCTGCGACTTTTCTCTTTGGCACATAGAAGGATGAGGGGAGACTTAATAGAGGTCTACAAGATTATGAGAGGCATAAATAAGGAGGATAGACAACACCTGTTTCGTAGGGCAGGATCAGCAAATACCAGAGGACGTATGTACGAAGTGAGATGGGGATAGTTTAGGGGAAACATCAGGGGTAAGTTTTTTTTTTACACAGAGAGTTGTGTGTGCCTGGAATGCCTTGCCGAGGATGTTGGACATTGAAACATTGGGGGCATTTCAGAGACTCTTGGATGAAAAGAGGACTAAAGGGCCTGTACTGTGCTGTATTGTTCTGTTCTCTGATGAATAATGTCAAAGCCAACAGGCAAGTGTCGTTGAGGCACATTGTCTTGCTTTTTTTTGGTACTGGGATAATAGCGATTTCTAATAGCAGATGGGAACTTCAGCTTGCAGCAGGGAGAGGTTAAATTGGCCGTGAATACTCCTACCAGCTGGTTCGCAGGACATGGCCAGGACTCGATCCAGAGCATTTATTGCTGATATTTTAATGCTTCATTTGGTAGAATTTCCTCCACATTTATGATTTCTTTGAACATTTCAAAATATTTCATTGATCTAAGTTTATATATTGACAGCTTGTTCATATCTATTATGTTCAATGAGAGTGACCACAGGCAATGAGAATGTTTATTCAGCAGATTTATCGACCACAGCACATAATCCTTCTGTATGAATATTATGGATTGTAAATGCATGGAAACAAATGCTACCTTTCACCCATACCGATGAATAATCATTTGAAAATTCAAAAAGATTTATCTTTAGTGTTTATTAACTCCTGTCATATTATAAAACTCAAAAAGTTGATACGATTTCTGTGGACAATGATGTTATCTGTGATATACTGGAAAAATGATTTTTTGATATCCAATGTAACAAAAATCAGCTCAGTTTGTCTCCTCAGATGCACTTGAAATATTGTGCAACTTTGTCACCTCCATGTGTCTTATACTTTGATCGTAATTGCGGCATAAACGGGAAGTTATGATTGCTTGGGCACATACTAAATCTTGCTGAAGGGAGTTTAGGTCCACGATAATTTATTGAGGAGGTGGATCAGATGATAAAGGCATAGGTCCTGATCTGAAATAGGCTAAGTGAACTCAGTTTCTTTGTGCACACATATATAGGATGACAGATACCTCCAGGTGCATTGCAAGCTGGTGATACATGAAGTGATTCCAATGACATGACAGTTTATGAGTAGGACAATTTGTGAATGTCATTTCAGAGCACATTTACATGGACACGAAGAGGATGGAAATGCAAGTCTGTAAGTAGATTCTAAGGAGGAATTTGAAGATGGCAGAGATATAGTTAAGCAATTTACTGGTGGGTTTCACAAAGGTATTGATGGTGCAATTTGCCTGTGGGCTTGGAAATCAGTACACCGGTTAGAGGAGTGGTGTGAGGGGATACAGTTGAGAGGGTAGGAACAAAGGCTTGGATGTAAAGCTTGAGCAAATGAAGGCTGATTAAAAAGGTTAGTAAGGGCTCAATGGGCAATCGTATGAAAGAGGAGCTTTTCAATTAATTGCTTTTTATGAAGACTGACAATGTGGGTGCCAGGAATGCCAATGGCAAATTCAAAGTGACCAGTGACAAGGGCAGTTTAAGAGTTTATGTACCAGCTAAACTGAAAGTATATCATTAGATGCGCAAAGTGAGGTGATGAAATCAATGTATTATACTAGCAGTGATTTTTGACTCCAGCATCTCTGATACTGTGAGCAGATTTTCTAATCCAGCCAACTTCATCGCCAATGTTTTTTTAAAAATCAGTCTCCAAGAAGACCCCAGCAGCTTACCATTACAATTAATCCTGACAACAGCTGTTATTTTTGAATAATTAAAAAGAGTCTCTGTGGCAAGCAGAGTAATATGCTGAATGTGAATAAATAACAAATTCTAACAGCTAGGAGAAAATGGAGCAACTCACTGTTGTGGTGTAGACAGCCTCTGGGTCATCTTCCACAATCCTTGACAGGCCAAAATCTGAAACTTTGCAGACAAGATTGCTGTTGACCAGGATGTTACGGGCCGCCAAATCTCTGTGCACATAACCCATGTCGGCGAGATACCTCATTCCAGCTGCAATCCCACGCAGCATTCCAACCAGCTGAATCACTGTGAACTGGCCATCATGCTTCTAATGGATCAAAACAATGTCTATATATAATATTTAAATAGAAAAGTTGCCCAATTCTATATTTAATACAACAGATCAGGTCTTCACTACTGTCAATAAAAACACAATAATGCTGGAGGAACTTAGCAGGTCCATAGGAGGTAAAGGTATGTAACTAATATTTTGGGCCTGAGCCCTTTTCGAGGTAGCTTTATCTTCTGTGACGCTAAGAATTCTCACAGCGCTGTTGTGCTTTTACTATGTTCACAGTGTCTGCAAACTTTCATGTTTCACTTCACTACTGTTGGACTAATTTCACCAATAATGCAGATAAAATGACCTGTCAGTAAACCTCCACTTCCAGCGGGCCTAGTAACAGTGCAGTAACCTCCCATTCATCTTATGTCTGTCCCATTTGTTGCCATTATTTACCAAATTACTTGGCGAGTGAAATGCATGGGCACTGAGAATCTGAATTTTATGGGACAACAAAAAATGCCATGAATTTGACTTGCCAGCCCTAATTTAAACTGTAAAGGTTTAAAGGTTCCAGAAACAAACTTATTTGATTAAGATAAATTGGTCACTGTCCTAAGCACACATTGTTGAAGATACCAAGTTATTGTTGGCAAACTTTGAACTGATGTTCTGCTGTCATAGCAATCAGAAACATTAAAGTCCTCAGGGTAGAGATTAGTAGTGTTGAATATACATTGTTTTTACTCGCTGGCCATTTCATCCACATCCAAAATGTGGATCTATTGTGATGAACAGAACTGAATTTCCGAAGTGGACTTAACAGTGTTACTGCTGATCATTGCAAGTTCAGTGCATGAAACATTTAGAACATAGAAAACTACAGCACAGTACAAGCCCTTTGGCCCTTGACATTGAGCCAACCTATATATTCTTACCAAAAAAAATACTAAACCCTTCTTACCTCTATTTTTCTTTCATCCATGTGCCAGTCTAAGAGTCTCTTAAATGCCCCTAAGGTTTCAGCCTCCACCTCCACCCTTGGCAAAGCATTCCAGGCACATATTCCTGATGTCTCCCTAAACTTTTCTTCCTTCACTTTGTATAGATGTCCTCTGGTGTTTGCTATTCCTACTCTGGGAAAATGGTGCTGGCCGTCTACCTTATATCTGCCTCTCAGAATCTTGTAGACCTCTATTAAGGCATCTCTCATCCTTCCTCACTCTACATAAGACATACTTGCCAATCCAGGCAACATCCTGATCAATCTCCTCTGCACCCTCTCCTTAGATTCCACATCCTTCCTATAATGAGGTGACCAGAAATGAACACAATATTTAAAGTCTGATCTCACCAGACATTTGTAGATTTCTGCCTCAATACATTCTATGCTATTACCACAGAAAGGCTTAAATATTTTATCAAGTAATCAAGAATAGCATTTGAATTTTAATATAGCCACCTGAAGGTTAATGAAAATTGTACCAATTTAGTTGTTAAGATTTTCATATAAATTGCTACAAAACAAAATTTTAGTTTATTCTGATTTTTTAAAAAAGCTATTATCTTTTTCAAGAAGATGCAACATCTCCGTCTGTTTTCTATTACATGTCTTTACAACAATGTGTAAAAGTCTGTTTGTTTTCTCACTTACCCGGAGAAATGCATCCAGTGCTCCATTCTCCATGTATTCAATTACAATCATAATTGGTTTACCTACAGAAATAAAGTAAGCTTACTGTAAATGACAAATTCCTCTGGGTGATTGCATAAGGTTTCTCGTTTGATGCAATTGATACTTCTGAGAGCACTTGCAAAGCTTGCTGCTGCTGCTTGGAATGGTCTGTAATTCCAGGATGTTCATTAAGCAGCACTTAAAGATCTGAGAAATGTATTGATGTAATTATACATGAAGTTGGAAAGCTTTCTGATATGGCTGATATTGTAAACCCTATGTTTCTGTGACATTAATCAAAGAGGCCACAATTTCCCTCCTGTTCCAGTAAAGGGAAAATAATGATGTTTTGAAATTAATCCTACAGGACTGGATTGGGTTAATTGCAGGCAATCATGCCCTAGACTTTGGTTAGTGAGGGGAATGTAAAGGCAGATGTGGGACTTATAAAACTAAAAAAAAATCATAACAACTCAAGGTGCTGGAAATGCTGGAGAATCTCAGCAAGGCAAGCAACGAGTTATGGTAAGATACACAGTCCTCTCTTTCTTCACAATGCCCAATTTGCTCAATTTTTCAGGCATTATCTGTTTTAATTTTGAACTTTTAAAGTGCTGGCATCAAATCATATTTTAGATTTACTTGATCAGTGATTTTTTGTTTTAGTTTCGGAATTGCGGGGAAGTACCTTAGATAAAGGAAGTATGGAATTTTCATTGCTGACATTAAATAAGGATGGAATAATTTGATTTAGTTTTCCCCCGTACCTTGAAACGGATTTGAATATATGGTAAAGATGATACACTAAAACAGGTATTTACAAATGTCCGTTAATGCTGGAACATATTATAAATAAGGATCAAGATCAATACTTAATAGCTCTTCATTCTTTTAGCATCTGGAAGAACAAAACCTTAGGTCAGCCACTCCCAACAGAGCCCCTATATTGCACCCCCCTCCTCATCGAGACCCATAGCACATTTAAATAAAAGCCTTATTTTATTTTCACATTGCATAACATAAATAATTTTGTTTTTTTATATTGTAGTTGGTAGGAGGGAAGTATGGAAGAAAACAAATCTTGACTGCTTCATTGGGAAGGGGGCCCATAAACTTTGAGCAGAGTCCTAAGGGCCCACAGCCAAAAAAAAGGTTGAATATAGCTGCTTTAGTACCTTTGCCGTGCCCCACTTTATACTTTTAATTTTATTGATTTGTTCTCATCCAGTGTTGTTGTTTTAATTGAAATGCTCCGGAAATGACCAAGTTAATAGCCTATGGATGTATTTCACTAACTATAATATGGTTGATTCTAACAGTATGCTGCAATTCAGGCTGTTATTCCTGATTTGTTCAAAGAGAGCAAGGTAGCATGATTACCATAAGAAAACAGAAACTGAAGCACGAGACCATTCAGCTTCTTAAGCCTACCATGCCAGTCACCATGACAATGGTTGATCTATTGCAGGCGCCATCTCTTCTTCTGTGACAGTTCCACAAAACTTCATTTTCCTGCTCTTTAAAAAATGCATTTCCTTCTCCTTAAAAACAAATGGTCTAGCCTCCACAACCAACTGGAATACAGACTTCCAGAGATTACTTGCCATCAGTGAGATGTGGCTCCCATACTCCTCAGTTTTAAATAACCTCTCATTAGTCTTGTAACTAGGTGTCCTCATTTGAGTCTCTCTCCCCCCCCCCCCCCCCCACTAGTGAACACATCTCAAGATCTTATCCCCTTGGATTGTATATGTTTCAGTAAGATCATCACTTATTCTTCTCAACTCCAAAAGAATATTGATCTAATTTCTTTAGCTTCTAGTGATTTCACAAGATTTTAGATTTATTACCAGAGTACATACACGACATAACTGAGGTACATAAACTGAGGTCCTCCATCAGCCAGCTCCCCACCATGACTACCAGCCCCCCCACATCTCCATCGGGCACACACACAAAACTCAAAACGGTCAACCAGTTTACCTATCTCGGCTGCACCATTTCATCAGATGCAAGGATCGACAACGAGATAGACAAAAGACTCGCCAAGGCAAATAGCGCCTTTGGAAGACTACACAAGAGAGTCTGGAAAAACAACCAACTGAAAAACCTCACAAAGATAAGCGTATACAGAGCCGTTGTCATACCCACACTCCTGTTCGGCTCCGAATCATGGGTCCTCTACCGGCATCACCTACGGCTCCTAGAACGCTTCCACCAGCGTTGTCTCCGCTCCAGCCTCAACATTCACTGGAGCGCTTTCATCCCTAACGTCGAAGTACTCGAGATGGCAGAGGCCGACAGCATCGAGTCCATGCTGCTGAAGATCCAGCTGCGCTGGGTGGGTCACGTCTCCAGAATGGAGGACCATCGCCTTCCCAAGATCGTGTTATATGGCGAGCTCTCCACTGGCCACCGTGACAGAGGTGCACCAAAGAAAAGGTACAAGGATTGCCTAAAGAAATTTCTTGGTGCTTGCCACATTGACCACCGCCAGTGGGCTGATATCGCCTCAAACCGTGCATCTTGGCGCCTCACAGTTCGGCGGGCAGCAACCTCCTTTGAAGAAGACCGCAGAGCCCACCTCACTGACAAAAGGCAAAGGAGGAAAAACCCAACACCCAACCCCAACCAACCAATTTTCCCCTGCAACCGCTGCAACCGTGTCTGCCTGTCCCGCATCGGACTTGTCAGCCATAAACGAGCCTGCAGCTGACGTGGACATTTACCCCCTCCATAAATCTTCGTCCGCAAAGCCAAGCCAAAGAAGACACACACGACATCACATACAACCCTGAGGTTCTTTTTTTCCTGCAGATGAGGAATACCATTAATTAGCCTGGTGTACCTCTTTGGACTGTCTCGAAAGCCAGGATATCCATCGTTACATCAGAGGACAATATTCCAAGTGTGGCTTCTTTAGTCACAACACTTTCCTCATTGTAAATTCTAACCCTCTTCTACTAAATGTGGTATTTGCTTTCCAAACTACTGTTTCAACAGCATCATAACTTTTTGTGATTCAGACACAAAAGAATATCCAGAACCTGCTGTACTTTGCTCACGTGCAATCTTACTCCATTTAGATAAGTCTGTGATTAGATTACTCTTACCAGTGCATAATCTCACATTTCCCCACTTTTTTTCCCCAAGTTTTTGCCAGCTCTCAAAACCTGTATCTATTGACTTAGAGTATCTAAATATCCTCATTGCAATGTGCCAAGTGCTCCACCAAGTACCAAGTGTTATTGGAAAATTTTGATACCTTGCTCCCTCTTCCAGGTTATTAATATAAAAAGTAATTTCTGAATAAAAGCTTAAAGTAGTCAAAACCTCATCAACGTGGATTTATGAATTTGCAGGATTTCTTAGATGACATAACAAATAGAGAGAAACTAGCTTTTCAAGAGGTTCTCAACAAAGTGCTACTTGACAATTAAAGATCAAGATAAGTGCATATGGTTTAAGGGAGAAGTTTGTTCATGTGTTGAAGATTGGTTATTATTTGGAAGGAATGCTGGAATAAATAGTCTTTTTCAGACTGGTAACTATTACTAGTGGAATGCCCTAAGGATCAGCTCTTGGCTCTCAATTATTTACATTTTTTTTGTAAAAAGATTTTAAATCTTAATTCTAAATAACCCTAAACATCCATCCGAATGGCAGAAGGTGGGGGGAGGGGGGGGGCTTGAATCAATTACAGCCAAGCAAAACCATGGATCATTACACAGAGATGCATTGTGGTTAAATATGCTATGTCTAACTCAACATAAAATAATGCAAACCTCACACTAACTTGGCAATCAAACTACAAAATGACTGATGACAGGAGAAAAATAAAATCTGTCTGGAAAAACAAGCTTCTGCTCTGAAATTAAGGAAAGGAAAATGGTACAGATTAAACCATGCTTGATCTTGAAATAAAAGTAGAAAATATGAAGAGCTCTACAAGTTCAACCCAATTAAATTGGCTGCTGGGATAAAGGATAACAATCATGTGGACAGAATGGAGAGAAGCTGGGTGGTTCTCATTAAAACAGTGGTGGAACTTTGCTCAATGTGTTTAAAATCATGAAGGGTTCGTAGTCAGTAAATAAAGAAAATCCTTTCCAATCAAGAAAAGAATTTGTTTAGAAAAATAAATGGCCCACATTTTAGGATTAGGATCACATCTTAGGATTTGGTGATTTATTGGTAATTGGTTCTGGAAACTGAATCACTAGTTACCATCTGAAGGAAATATTGGTTTAACTTGAAGGAGAAAAGTTGTAAAAACCTATGGAAAGAGCAAAGAGACAGGACTAACTGGATAAAATTTTGAAAGATCTATTGTGAACTAATGACTCTTACCCCTGGTAACAACTCCTTCCAAGTGAACAACATTGGGGTGATCAAATTGTCCCATGATGCTTGCTTCACAGAGGAAGTCCCTTCGCTGTTTTTCAGTGAAGCCTACTTTCAATGTTTTAATTGCAACTGGCACATCTCTTTTTCCAGGCAGCTTCAAGCGACCACTGCACACTTCTCCAAACTCACCTGTGGGATGGTTAGAGAGAAGACATGTAGGAGAAAATGTAATTAATTTGTTTGTGATTACTTGCAGGTCATTTGAATATTGCATTCAATCAAGTAAGAATTTAAGCCTGAAGTTGCATCTATTCAATGACTTCACAAATCATCACACTTAAAAAATGTGCCTGTGTAAAATGGAAATGAAATTCCAAAATAATACTGATATACAGTATTATGTAGAGGAATCAAGGCAATGGTCTCACTACTTCTTAATCTTCAATACCTAAAATGATTTTCTCTCAATTAATATATCATTTTCAGGTGGATTACAAGTTGGTCATGCTAAAATGTGCTTTCAAGCAGTTGTGTCGATTTAATTAACCAAATGCAAACATAAACTTGTATATCTTATACTGTGTAAATGACTTGCCTGTTTAACAGCCTTGTTTTGTACCAAGTCAAAGCAGTCCCACTGTAACTTATCATTTATTAAGACAATTAAGCTTTAACTAACTGTTCCATTCTTGCACATGGTCAGTATTAAGTGTTACAACAGTGATATACAAGTAGTGACACTTGAAAAGCAAAAATAAATAGTAACTCCATCAAAAAGCCCAACCTATAAAACTGACTCCGTTTGTAAATGTTCGATTGATTCTGTGCAGGGGTGCAT
Source organism: Narcine bancroftii (assembly GCF_036971445.1). Lineage (NCBI taxonomy): Eukaryota > Metazoa > Chordata > Chondrichthyes > Torpediniformes > Narcinidae > Narcine > Narcine bancroftii. The sequence continues at coordinate 191,959,986 of NC_091474.1, forward strand.
CATCCATAATTTATGAGAATAAGAATTCAAATCCTTATTGTACAGAACAAAAAGGGAGCAATTTATGAATTTCTCCTCCACTGTGAAACCAGTCTTGATAGGGCACAGTTGCTTGCAGGGTAAATTCTCACTTATATGCTTCTGGTAAGATGCTGTCTTCAAGTGGGTGCCTAATTGCAGCTGACTAAGTAGAGTGAGAGACTCCTCCTACAGCCTCGGAGAAGGGAGGAACTGGCAAATCGCTTGTGTAGGTTTGCAGTGGGCACGACGTTTCTATAAGCTTCAATTATTCATATTCTTGCAAAGTCAAACAACAGACATTCACCAGGTTCCAGTGATTGGTTTAAAGATTACAGCTTAGGCCATAATATTTGATACAATGTCATGCTTGCCCATTTACAGACACTCTTGAAAAATTTATAAGGTTTGTATTAGATATCAATGAGATGGTCCTGTGTTATTTCCAACTGTGACACCTAACCCCTCAGCCACATCCCCATACACCAAGGTTTTCAAGGCTGATCACTTGCTCTACAGGAAAGAATCTGGTAGAAGGCAGTTGAAACTTTCACTCAATGAGAGGGGATTTGATAGAAGTGTTTAAGATAATGAGAGGGATAGATAGAGTTGATGTGGAAAGGCTTTTCCCATTGAGAGTAGGAGAGATGGATACAAGAGGTCATGGGTTGAGAGTTCATGGGCAAAGGTTTAGGAGTAACATGAGGGGGAACTTCTTTACTCAGAGAGTGGTTATTGTGTGGAATGGGCTTCCAGGAAAGGTGGTGGAGGCAGGGTCAATTTTATCATTTAAGTGAGAGTTGGATAAGTATATGGATTAGAGGGGGGGGGGGGGTGGAGGGATATGGGCAGAGTGCTGATTAGTGGGATTAGAGGAGGGTACTTGGATCAGTGCGGACTAGAAGGGCCAAATTGGCCTGTTTCTGTGCTATAATTGTTATATGGTTATATGATTCTTGAGGTTATTTTGATTACTTCCCATTGGACAATATACATTGTGTACATGAATTTTATCACGTGTTGATTGCCACATGTTGATTGTGGTCAGGTCCATTCCAAAGTGAGGAATTTAATCTAGAAATTTATGTAAATGCTAATCACGCAAGAAAGGGAACAGATATGAATGAAACCTTACACAGTGGTAATAAGGTTTTACTACTTGGAAATGTGTTTTTATCCCTTACTGGTAAGTATAGATATTTTTAAAAAATCTTAATGAAATTTGTGTCAATGTATATTTTTGAAGCATTCTGATCAATATTACTTCCATGCTTCTACCTATTAGAAATGAGGGGAAAAAATAAAAAATAGAAGTCTAATGGAATGCATTATTTTCAATTTACTGGCTATTTTGGAGTAAGTTAACATTAACAGGCCTCCATCAAACAGCAGTATGCAAATGGGTCCAAAACACAATGAATTAAGTCTGCTTTTTGAATAGATCAAAGCATAAAAAGAAACAGACCCTTTAAATATTTATTAGGACTGTTGGATTCATGGAATTTTCCCCGTCTATAAAATCTGATATTCTACACTTAAACAGGTCAGCTAGAAAAGACCAGAATCTTGTCTTTTGATAACTGTTAAACCAAAACCTTAAAATGATAATGGATGGGAAAATATCAACATATTTTCTCTCATACTCTGAGCTACAGTACCCTCACACTAGATTCATGGCTTTCAGTATTACCTAAGTGAAATAGTTCAATAGGCCATCAGTTATAGACTCACCTGCTCCAATCACTCTTTCAATCTTAATGCAGGAAGCATCTAGTTCCTTGGCAAACTGATGGACAGCACGGTTAGGGTCCTCGTAAGTTTCAGGATCGATGTATGTTCTTGAACCTGGTAATTTAACTGCAGTAAAGTGAGGGAAGATTGATTATGGTGAATTGCAATGTGCTGCTGCCATGAGATGCCACATAACTATACAAAACCAGCTTTTATCTAATGCCCCTAAATAAAAGGTATTTTATTTAAAAGTATTAGCTTTGCATATGCTGGTCAAAAACAATGTTTGTGTATAATAGAAAAACTCAGTGTGTTTTCTGTCAGTGGTGAACCAAACCCTACCAGGAACTTTGTAAACTCAATCCCTAAACTGTCCTAATCTGTTACTACAGCAAAACTATCATGATTCTGCTCAGATTAAGAAAAAATTGATAGGACTACCTGATCATAACAATTTCCTGAGCTGGATCAATCCATGTTGCTGTCATACAAGGGCAGGATCTGGTTCAGCCGTGATGTTCATCCCATGCACAAGGTGAAATGAAAAATCAGGAAACCTCATGTGGTGAAACATGGTATTGCGGGCATGTCTGCGTATTTCCTCACTGGGCTGGGAAGGCTGGCCGCCTACTGTACCTGCAGCTCCTCCCCATAAGATCCCCTAATAAAGGCTGAGAGCACTAGTTTCCTCCCTCATACCTGCTTTGGACGTGAGCCAGCAGCAGGCAGAGGCATGTCTGGGTCTTCTGATTAATAAAGCCTTTGACTCTTGCTTCATGTCTGCAAGTAGTCATTGATTGTACCACACCTCACAAACAAATAATGAAGCAAAGATGAATGAACAGCAGGAAGTCAGGGAGAAGATTTTTAAAAATTAACAAGGTTTTAACTCAGATGCGACAGAGTATATAGAAATGTTTTTGGGAGATAAATTGGGAAAGGTTTGTTAGAGTAGGTCACATGCAAACACTTTAAAACAGATCTTATTTGAAATACTGGAGACATAGTGGCCTCTCACACCTTTTTGCAAGAGCTTCGAAAAGTGCTCAAAAGATGTCACTAATAGATTATTGTTCATCAAGGCAACAGATGAAAGAGCAGGTTGGAGCCACCATTGTCTGCAGGAGAGCTTTGCTGTTGTAAGAGGGTCATGTGGTTTTTCAAGCAGAGAGAGTCAAACTGACTTTCTCTCAGACTGAGTGTGTGAGAGAGAAGCAGAGATCACTTGACTGTGTTTCAGCCAGTAAGATTTGCTGGGACTGAAACAGGACAGGCTGGCAAGCTTTTGGAAGACAGCCTGGTTGAAGTCCTTGTGGTTCATGCAAGAGGAGAGGACTGGTGGTCTAATGTTTCATTTGGAATAAGAGAAACAGAAAGGAATTCTGTCGTGACTTGAAAGAAAGAGGTTATCATCTGGAGAACCATAATGGGGCAAGTTTCATCAGCAAGACACTGAGGTGACTGATGGAAGTACATCAGTTGTGGATGTCCTGGAACAACACATCTCTCTCTGAAAACCAACAAGAACCTTCCTGAGCCGTAACCATTTACCCTTCGAGCACCAAAGCTGGGTGAACTTTATAAATGATAAATTCTGTGCACAGTACGAGAATTGCCTGCAACCAGTGAACTTGGAGGAGTGAGAAGTGAGATTGGACTGTGAACCAAAGAACTTTTCTGAACTTACACACACATTACACACACATGCACTTTGAATTAGAAGGGGGTTAAGTAAGTAAATAGAGTTAAGTTAAAGTGTGATTCTATTTTCATGTTTAAAGATAATTAAAAGCAACATTTGTTTAAGTAACCATCTGTCTTGGTGAATATCTATTGCTGCAGGGCTTTGGGGTTCTCTGATGTCATAACACAGTTTGGGGTGACTAAGGGGTTTGGAAGCAAATTTAAAATTACAAAATATAACCCAGAATGGAGAAGGGACCATGTAGCATGAAAATCCTATTACCTTATGCAGAATGTAGAAGAATGAAAGGGTACAGAGGATGCCTCCAATTTCCAAATAAGGAAACATCTCTATATATTTTTAAACCACATAATAGCACACAGAATGGTAGGAATTCAGAAATGAATCTGGAAACCGTTTATGCTTTGAATGAAAAGCTATGGACTGAGTCATAATTCATTGACTTGGTAGAAAAAAATGGCCAACAAATGTGATTGTTATAGAAATGGCAATGGGGGTAAATGCTTCAAGAAAGTAACACACAGCAGGAAAATCTAAAAATCTTGCGATGAGATGTACTCAAATATTAGTCAACTCTTTCACAACAGAACAAGCTCAAGAACTTGTATGGTTCACTGAGGCCTGAGTGCATGAGTTTATTATACAATGAAAATCCATTCTACACGATGCATTACTTACAAGCCAAGTTTGAAAAATTGCAGTGAATGCATGTCAATTGATTCTCCCCATTGCTACTGAATTAGGGATATCTCATTAAAAATCTGTGTTGCAATATCCATGACAAACTGAGTCTTGGAATGAAATTTATTAATAGGATCTACTACTATCAATTTGACCTTTCTTCCTGCCATATTGCACACTGTCTAAATCTTTTACCAAGAAAGGCAATCTGTGCGGAACGAGGTTAGCTGAATAAGCTGTCCATTTGTCATATGCTACTCAGGTTTGCAAAATCTGGGCATTAGAGAGATTTGTATGGAAATTCATGCTGTGCTAAATGGACAAAATACAAGCACTAATTAGCACATTGTAGTCTGCCTCCAAATTTCATTTCATTGACTTCAATGGAATGAGTTTCACAGAGTACAATTTACCAAGGCAACTGTAAGATTACTTTCAGTGCTGCTGACTAAGACATTGTTTAAATCTATTTTGATACTTCTCCACTGCTTCTCAAATAGATCTGGATTGCCTTATCCACAATATTCTTCATTCATTTATACTCTGCCTTATAGCCTTCCTTTTCTGATGGTATAGGTATTATGGGTTAACCCAGGTATCATCACTTATACTATCTTTAGTGGCAAGTCACTGGGGAACATCAGGCTGAATTTACAGCAGATATTAATATGGTCTCGCCAATACCCTAGGTAACAAAAGCATAATCTCCCTCTTCTGCATTCAATTCCCTTAGCAATAAATAATAACATTTGCTAGCTTTCCTAATTACTTGGAGGTTTTGTGTATCATGAACTCGGTCATCCAATTTCACCTGCAATTCAGACTTCTGAAATCTCTCGCCATTTACATCACAGACTTTTTTTTTACTTTTCCTTGAAAAATGGATGATTTCATACTGTTCAACAATGTTCATTCATTGCTCAGTCACTTAATCTACCTATCCACGGTGCATAGAAAAACACAGGAATGTATAGAGTATAGAACAGAAACCGAACATTCAGCCCACAATGTCTGCATCGAGCCTGAATAATTTTTGCCTGCATATTATCCATATTGATGTATCTGTCAAGATATCTCTTAAACACTGCCATTGTGCTTGCTTCCTCAATCAGTAATATATACTGTCTAAAGTCTTACTGATGAATTTTCACAGTAATTCCTGACTGAAACAAAGACAATCAATAACCTTTGGACAAGTGTAAAATTGAAAATTATTCTATTTGTACAACTCAAATGTTTAGATTTAATTAAAATTATTTCCTTTTCTTCCCTCTGGAGTTTTCCTTTAAAGTATGACCTCTAGTAAATGGTTATCCAGTGCAATCAGTGTGTCTCTATATTTAAAATCTTTTCATAATGCTTAATAAATTGTATTAAAATTCTCCTGAGCATTCCTTTTCTGAATAAAAAAATAATCCCCATATTTTTTTTAAAGTCTTCCCATAAAACTGAAAGGGGATCTCGAGGGAGGCTAGTACAGAAATTGCAGGGGCCCTAGTAAAGGTATTTAAAACATTGTTAGCCATGGGTGATGCGGCAGAGGATTGGATGGTAGCAACTTTCTTTTTCTGTTCTTTAAGAAAGGCTCGAAGAATAATCCAGGAAATTATAGACTAGTGAGCTTGACATCAGTAGTTGATAAGTTAGTAGAAGGTATTCGAAGAGATTGGACATACAATCCAAGTACTTGAATAGATAGGGACCAATAAGGGATAGTCAACATGGCACTGCGTATGGTAGGTTAGAGCTTTCCAAGGAGATTATCAGGAAGGAGGATGAAGAAAAGGCACTGGATGTTGTCCAAATAGATTTTGTTAATGCTTTTGACAAGGTCCTGCATGGGAGGTTGGTCAAGAAGGTTCCATCAGTCGGTATTCAGGATGAGGTAGTAAATTGGATTAAACATTAGCTTTGCAGGAGAAGCCAGATAGTGATAGTAGATGATCGCCTCTCTGTCTAGAGGGCTGTGTCTAGTGGTGTGTCTCAGGCATCAGTGCTATGTCCATTATTGTTTATCATTTGGATGAGAATGTGGTAAAGTTAGATCAGTGAATTTGTAAATGACTCTAAGATTAGGGTGTAGTAGACAGGGTTTATCACAGAGTTTAGAGAGTCAGAGATTGATATACTTTTACCCTTTAAAAAAACAAGGTACTTAACTGCAGAAACTGATTTGCTGTCATTTATTAAAAGTTTCTGGTTGGGAATTCTGATGCTGGCATTAATCAAATGTCCTCTACCCTGCACTGCACTTAGCTCATTGTGAACTTAGAGGTGAGGGAGAATCCCGTCCTGCTTTCAATACCAGAATTAAGAATTACAGCAGAGACTGATCTCTTGTATCATGTCCTTTGGTTGGTGTTCAACATAGTCAACCACTCCATTCTCTTCCACTAGCCCTGAGGTAGCTGTCTGGCCCCTAATGGATCTAATTCTATTGACACCTCATCTCTAGCAATGGTTTCTCCTACATTCGGTCCTTTTATACCCATGTCATTGCCATTTATCCTCTGAAAAATCTTCTTCAAATGTGGGGAGTTGACGTCTGCTGAAAACACCCATTTTTGATAATAATCACTGCTCTAATATCATGATCATGTCAAGATTTGAAGGAGAGAACATTCTTCAGGTCAACATAAGGAAACTACAAACCTGTCACATTCAGCTCCTGCCTCAGGCTTAAACCCCAACCTCAGCTACTATAAATTATCTCAATCAAAGAAGACTGGAGAGACACGTGTGAAAGTGAGCAAGGTGGAGGAGTACCAAGGATAATGACACTACATACTGTTAGGTCTGCTTTGTTCATGAATGAGTGAGACAAACACCAGACTGAGTCGAAATCAGGGTTCTTTGTTCTTTATTACCGGATTGTAACACTTGCGACTAACCATGTTAGTCGGAGAATGCATTCTGCCGTTATCAGCAAAATGGTGATTTTTTATACCCTTGGATACATGCTTAGAACATCATCATATCATTACTTGTCCAATGACTAAAACTGTTGCTATCCTTTCCCTGCTAGCTTCCTGCCTCTCAATCCATCAATGTCTCTCTTATCTTGTAAGTACAAGGATGCATTCACATCTTGTTACAGCCCTGTACAGGGTAACTCCTTACACATTCCCATCTCATGATGTTTTACCTTACAATACCTGGCAGTGAGCACAAATTCAGTTGGGCAAGTGGCCCCCATCTACATTATAATAAGCAAGGATCCAAATCACACAGCACACGCTCTGTTCTCGCTGCTACCATCAGCAAAGAGGTAAAGGTGCAACAAGACTCACACTACCAGGTTCAGGAACAGCTGCTACCCCTCCACCATCAGATTCCTCAACAACAAACTCAATTAGGGACTCATTTAAGGAATCTTACTTTTGCACTATATTGATTTTTTTTCCTATCTCTGCATTGCAGAGTCATGTTCTTTACATTTCTTTATTTGTTAACATGTGTAAGTTGAGTGCAGTTTTTTTTTGTACTACCAATAATGTAGTAATATTGCCTCACCTGCAGGAAAAAGAATCTTAGAGTTGTATGTGAAGTCATATATGTACTCTGACAATAAATATGAAATTTGAATCTGAAATAAAGTACAGAGGAAGAACTAAATATTTATAGAGCAAAACTGATGGATGGTTCAAAGCTCTTTGACTCTCATAGCTACATCAAGCAACTGTCTTGTACACTAAAGAGCAGTTTAAGCCAAAAAAGGCATCCAGCACAACTCTTTAACAGTTGTTCTGTAACACAAGCATAGATATCCCCAAAGCTGTTACTTCTGAATTTGAGTTCAATTTCACTATATTTACACAACTTTCAAAAGAAAACATAAATAAATGCTGGAAAGTTAAAAATCAAAACAAAATGAACTTGAATGCACAACATCCCTGACAGGAACCATGTGGTGTGTTTTAAGTGTTAACACTCCATCAATTGTAAAGGATGAATTAAAACTTGAAAAGCTAACATAATTCCTCCCTGGTGCTTCTTTCATTTACACTGATATCTATCACAAAGTAACTTTAAATTTACTAGCTGTGCTGTTTAAACATAGATTGTACTGAGTAGCTCATTATATTCTATCTGAAACAGATCCACAAAAATAAAAACATATATTCCTGCCTTCTTTCAAGAAACACACCTGTGAAGGTGACCACAGCAATATCAATATACAAGTTTCTAGGGCTCAGATTAAATGGAATAAAGTGATTTAATCAATAAAGTTAGAACACACATCTGATCTTTTTTATGTATAAATCAGCTCACTGAATAATGCAATGACAACAACTTTGCACTCAATGTCAGCAAAACAAAGAAGAGGAGTGTGGGCTCAGTAGCGGAGAGGGTCAAGAGCTTCAAATTCCTGCATGTCAGCATTTCTGAAGATCTGTCCTGGAACCTCCATGCTGAGGCAATCACAAAGAAGGGTCACCAGCAGTTATACTTTGTGAGGTGTCTGAGGAGATTCGGAGTGTCACCAAATACTCTTGAGAACTTCTACAGGTGTACCGTGGAGAGCATTCTGGCTGGTTGCAAGATGACCTGGTATGGAGGTGCCAACTCTCAGGACAAGAGGATTGTTAGCTCGGCCTGCAAAATCACAGGCACCTGACCACTCCATCGAGAACATCTCCATCGAAGACATCTACATTGAGGCAATGTCTTAAAAAAAAGCAGCCTCTATCCTCAAAGACCCTCACCACTCAAGCCATGCCCTCTTCATTCTGCTACCTTCGGGGAAAAGGACAGTCAAGATGATCACTCAAGGACAGCTTCTTCCCCGCTATTATTCACGAATAATCAATGAACCAAAGTCAGTGCCTTACTTATTGTGCACTATTATTTTTTATTTATAGTAATGTTGTAAGATGGTTATAATATGAATGTTTGCACTGTGGTGCTTCCGCAAAACACCGAAATTCATGACTTGTTCAGGGCAATAAATTCTAATTCTGCATGACTTTAGTACATTAGTCTTAGACAGCGAGTCGAGTTTAAATCGTGGGACGAAAAGGAAAAACAAAATATTATGGAGTAAGAGTTTCAGAGAATCAAGGCACATTGGTAAAAAATGTCCAAGTGTTTCTGCATTTTAAAAGTATAATTAAGACACTTACAGTGGAAATAGAGTTCCTCGTCCCCTTCCTGTTCAGCTTTGCTGTAGCCACAGTGTCTGAATAAGAAAATAAGACAACTCATCTAAGTTAATACAGCTTTGATATGATTCTTCTTGCCTGATTAGCACAGATACCTGCACTTGCTAAAGGACTGACTGGATAAGCTGTTCAACATAAATTTTAGGCACCCAGCATCTCGACTGTTGTTGTTCATAGTCAATCTTAGACACTGTATCTTGGACAATCTTTATCCGTGCCTGACTGAATATTACTCGGTGTTTATTTAATGTCCGTGCTTATCTTGAAGATACTATCATTGTTTTAACACCATTGTTTATTTTCAGGATGAGTCTAGAAAATGGTGCATAAAAGAGGAGCAGCCCATTCCATATAGGGCACTTAATTTAATTCCACATTGAGGTCATTCAGAAAGAAATTCAGGAAGCATTGACTGAGGGATCAATCTGATATCCTCTACTCCTGACAAAGTTGAATTTCATTCTTTCTACATCTGCACTTGCACTTCACTGGTGAGTGCAATACTTTGTACATTATTGTGAAGCTGGCTGTGTTTGGTTGTATAGTATGCAATAAAGATTATTTTACATTTTAGCTTTGTGTTAGTGTTTCATCCTTGTGAGGTGATCTAAGCCAGGGAGATATTCTGCCTGCATATAATGCACATTGATTACATGTTAGTGTATCATGTGAGGCAGTAATGTTTGATTGTATACAAGATTAACAAACAAAAAATCTGATTTCCAAATTAATTTTCTTTTGCTTTGCTACTGCCTGGGAAAGTATCTGTGGTCAGTAGCAGTAAACATTGGTCAGGTTAACACTAAGCAGATTAGAATACAGGTACTCTCTGACTTACGACCATAATTGGGACTGAAGGACCGGTCGTATCTCAAAATGGACACAAGTTGGAATTTTGCCTGTGCACGTGGACTTAAAGCAAACTTTTTAATCAAATGTTTTACTTGACAAACTGTAACTGGGAATGCAGGGCATGTAAGAGCCAAAATGTGCATACTTACTTTGTTTGTCAGTGTCCTGGGGTTCATAGGCTGGGCGCAGCCATGTTTATTCCTGTACTCATGTGCGAGTCTTCGTTTGACGCAAGCGCGGTGGGTTTGCGTATTGAAGGTCAGTTGCTGCATGTGTGAGTTAAACACCCTGATGATATTAAATTTGCATCTTTAATTCTCGCACATCCGCCAACCGACCTCCAATACGCGAACCTACCGCGGTTGCACCAACTGAAGACACATGCATGTATACAGGAATAAACATGGGCTGCGCCCAGCCTATGGACTCCAGGACACAGACGAACAAATCAAGAATGCACATTTCGGGCCTTATATGTCCTGTATCCCTGTTATAGTTTGTCAAATACAACATAAAGCGTGTAACTTATTTTTTTAAAAATTGGTCTTATGTGCAGATGGATGTAAGTCGCATAGGCTGCAAGTCAAGGAACCTCCTGTAGTCTGTCACTGCCAAATGATGCATTTATGACAGGTGATGAATTCAAGGTATTAAAATAATTGAATGTAATAACCACACCATACATTGAGTGAAGTGAATAAAGGAATAGATGGGACATCTGGAGCATGTTATGAAATCATGGAAGAATATAACCAAACCTCCCAATATTTTATTGCTTACAGACAAGCACAGTAAATATCCCAACGTATGGACCTGAAACCTAATATTTGACACCATTTCAAATCTTTCTCTGTTCCAAGGTCATTGGTTACCTGTACCTTGAACCATTCTGCCTCTTCCACTGTGGTCCAATCTTCAGTCCTCTGCTAACCTAGTTCCCATTGGTTATGGACCAGGGCAGCACAAGCATCCCATTGGACTGACACAATGGCTTTGACAGCTGGTGAGCCCCCACCTCCAAGGCTCTCCAGCTGTCAAAACTTTCATTGTTCAAAAACATGAAAAACCCTTTTGGGACCCTTTTTTTAGAAATAACATTTTTAAGAAATATTAAGTCATTTCAGAAGACAAGATTGAAATCAGAACCACATTTATATACATTTAATTAAAAAAATGAACTTAAACCAACAATTCAATCAAATAACAAAGGCTAATTCTCCCATTCATTTCAGTCAGCATGCACAAGGTTAACCTGGCATCTGCTCAGTGGGCAGACTTCCCAACTTGAGAGCTGGGAAATCTACAGATGTTTATGCCTCTTTGCTGGACTCAGACATTCAATAGGAAATGTTCTGCAACTAGTGCATTCCTGAGTACGTGGTTACTTTCTAAACCTGGTTGGGAGTAGAGCAAGTTAAAGGCTTATATATCAATGTGGAATTTGAAAAAAAAGCTTGGCCCTATCAATTTTAATGAGTAACTGATGTGTTTTATATGATATCTGATTGCCAAAATACCAAAGTACTCTATTTACTTTGCATGTCTGTGAAATAAATGCTGATAAAATCAGAATGAGCGGGAGATGCTTCTTGGAGACACCAGACCTCCTAATTTTCTCCTCTGCTCCATTTAGCCAGAGTTTCTCCAATGCAGGCTCTATTACCACGCCAAACAATTACCATCAATAGAAAGAAGGAACAACAACAACAACGACTTACATTTCTATTGCTCTCCTCACGTAAGGAAAACATCTCAGAATGCTTCACACGATGGAAGAAAGATGGACATCAAGCAGGAGAAAAAGGGAAACAGTAGTTTAGGGGTGAGGGCCCAAAGTGCGGTGGGTTTTACAGATGGCATTTTAAAGAAAGAGAACAAGTGCCAAGACAAAAGGTTTCAAGGATGATGGAGCAGATGTCAATGGCATGGAGATGTTGGTGATAATTAAAGGGTGGTTTCTTTAGGACCTAATGTGAGATGAAGGAAACCTCAATTCTTTCACATTTCAATTACAGGTACTATTTCAGGGAGTTGATGCTTGAAGCAGGATTAAATAAAGGACTTATTTATGTAGCACCTTCCATACAGGGCCTCTCTCAAAGCTGAGGAAGAACAAATACAGCCAAGCTTTCTTAGACTTTTTGTGGACATGTCTCTTGGCTTAAGGGAGAGGTTACCATGGGATTTCACATCAATGTCACAAATTAGTAAAAGGGCTGCAAAGATGGAGCCTCGAGATACATCTCTGAAACTGTGCAATATGATAGAGAAATCATTGGAATAAATTAAAAAATCTATTTTTTCAGACCTGAAAGATGTAGAAACCATGCCACAGAAGTGATTTACAGGGGACATAGGTCAAATACAACTAAAATGTTGAATGAATTGAAGGTGCATTCAATGAGTGATTATGTATTGCATTCATATCTCAAAAACACTCAGTGAACATCATTATTTCACCTGACCACCTGTTATTCTGTTGAGTTGACTTAACTCTACACAACTGCATCAAAATTACTGATGGTTTAAAGATCCCCTATCCTTTGCATTATTTTTGTTTTTATAGCAACTATACAATTTGCAGTCCTCCCCTCTCTCACACAATCAGATACCATGTAATTGTGTACACCATGATCACGTACCCCTCAAGTGTGTGACCCGGCTCGGCATGTTCCTTAGTTCCATACCTTCGTCCAATAATGAAGCCAAACACCATGAAGACCAAAATGATGGTCCCTGCCACAGCGACCACGGCGATGATAATGACAGGATTCTGCTCAGTGGAAGCAGCAGTAGCTAGAGACATAAATGTAAAGAATTGCAAATCAACGTCAGCTGAGATTGTGAGCAGCGTGTCAAATAAAATGGAGCAATTGGAAATTCCCAGATGGAAAAAAAATGCTCAAAAATTGTTAACATGACTCAGTGTGGTCAATGCAGCTCTGCTCAAAAGACAGCAGCCTTTTTACTGCTACAAAATCTAGCTTAAAAAAAAAATCCATGCTTTGTTTCATAAACACTTTATGTAAAATCCAGGTCTGCAATAAATTTTCCATTATTGAAATATATTCATCATGTCAAATCTGTAATGGTTATTCAGGCAGTTGACCAAAGAAAGAAGGAAACTATGTCTGCAAGCATTCCAGAGACATCGCTAAAAGATCTGAAGAATGCTCAGTCTTGTACTTCTATCTTTTTTCAAAAAAAATCAAGACCTGTCAACTGTGCTGTGTTGAAGATTGAAGTAGGCCGAGGTTTGACATTCTGCAATCATAAATTCCTAAATATTCCAATAAAATGATGTCAAATATATAGTTTAAGGAGGAATGATCACAGTGAGAAAATTCACATTATTATTGAATAGTGTCGAATGGACTCATTTAAATCAACTCAACTAAAGAACGAACCAAGCTATTTTTAGAATATTATTCACATTTATCTGGAATTTATTAAAATCAATATGTTATTTTTAATCTCTTTCATTTTCTTTGATCAGAGCATTCACTGTAGGATGTCATAAAATCAAACACTCATGGTAAACAATATAGCTGCAGGCTGAAGTAATTAAACTGAGATTGCTCAGACTACAGTTCACAAAAGATCTATACCGAACTTAATATATATTTTTACCTGTAAGCCACAGGGAAAAAAAGTAGGTCAACAAACCCTGAGTGAATCAAAGAACGGGCATATCTTCTTTTGGGGAAGTTGATAAACACCGCATTAAAAGTAAATGGAAAGGAACATGAGCAAAATTGGATAACAAATTACTTTGACCATTAGGATTTAATTTCTTATTTAAGTGAGTATATTATGAAGATTGAGAAATTGTATGGATGATGCCATAAACCCTCCATCTTATCCACCAAAAAATAGTACAGTGAAAGAAAATGTTTGGAATGTATAGACACTTGTTTAAAAAATCCTTAATTTCAAATGTGGTCAATTGAATTACTGAAATTTTTCAAGGATGGCATATGTATTGGCTCTTTTGCAGACAAATCTTTGAGATCTGAGGAGATTTGACAGCAGTGTAGCAGACATCTGTTTATTTATAACTGAACAAATCTTTGAGCGGTGTGTTATTCATGTACTGAATTGAATTTATTTTTCAGAAGAATAGCTTCATATTTATAGTCAAGTAATAATTAAATCATCTAGTATAACAGTATAATGAAGCAATATTCATGGAATGCATGCATCTTCTTTTTCTTAAAGCAACAGTAATTGTGGCATGAGATTATTCAGTCAGTTGCAAATTCTCTCCATTGAAACTAGGTCATACTGCAATGCTGAATAATTCTAGGAGCAGGCAAACTTGGGATTTCTTCCAACAATTTGTGCCATCTAATTGTGACAGAGAACCCCTAAAGTTTGCAGATCCTGTGATTGTAGTAAAAACATCAAAATGCTAGAGGAACTCAGCAGGTCTCCCAGCATCCATGGAAGGTAAAGGTACATAACCAACCTTTTGGGCCTGAGACCTTCTTGTAAGACCTGCTGAATTCCTCCCGCATTTTTGTGTTTAATCTCATTGTTAGTAGTTCTCAAGTTCAAGGCATGATCAAAGTGATGGTTGACTACCTTTAACTATTTGCTATTGATGTTAAGTTCATACATTTCCACCTTCTGCTTTAATTTGATTCAAGGCACAGAATGAGTATTAGGGAGTAATGAAGTACAGCACTTGTCATAAGCTAAGCAATTACAACAATGTTATCGCATTAAGAAAATCTAAGCTGATTCGAAAGTTAATAATATGTCTATGTTTAAGTACAATGAAGTACTAGAAAGCAAGGCATCAATTCAATCTTAAGGGCTTTTGCGTCCCAAATGGAATGACCCCAGCAGTAAATGCAAGGTAAAGGTTGATCTTGAGGGAAGATTAGAAAATAACACAGTTAATCTATTTAGTTGGGCAATTGAGGGGTGCCCATGAGGATGTAGTAATGAGAACTTCAGCAGGACTCAATTATGCTTGTTTGGAAATCTGAATTGACCAATGTTTAACCACTTTTTCTCCTTCTATCCCTGTATAATTCAGTGTTCCTGGTGATTTACTTATTATCTATATCAGAATTCTCTTTTAAAAAAAATGAGGATCAAATGCCATGTAAAGATGAAGCAATCAATTGTGGAATTAATATAAAATTCTAACAGGGACTTGCTGTGAAGATCATCCCTTACCTTACTGAATATTAGAGAATGCTTCAGGGGCCTCAGAGTCTACTCAATTCATTATTTCATATGCTGGTGTCAAAAAATAAAATTAATATTCCTGAAAAATGAATTCTGAGACATGCAGTAACATACTACTAACCTATTTTAAAACCTTTCTTGTTAAATATACATTGCAATTTCATCTGTGAAATTAATGCAGGTTAATTAATATTAATGTAATTATCACATGTTCTGATATTGATAAAAAAGAAAGTCTGCAGATGTTGTATGTGGTTTAATACACAAAATTGGTGGAACAACTCAGCAGGTCACACAGTGTTCTTTATGTAGCAAGCATACATAACCAATGTTTTGGGCCTGAACCTTTCATCAAGGTATGAGCAATAAGCAGGCAGGCGCTTTAATAAAATGGTGGGGGAGGAAGGAGCAGAGAGAGTAGCACAGGCCAACAGGCAAGAGGCTGGATATGGGTCAGAGTGCAGGGTAAAGAAAAGCTGGGGTGATAGGAGAGGGGATAGCTCTCCGAAAGGAGCGGTAACCTGCCTAAACGACTACCGACCAGTGGCACTCACATCTACAGTAATGAAGTGTATTGAGTAGCATATCAACTGCTGTTTCAGCAGTAACGTGGATCAGTTCAAACTTGCTATCACAACAACAGGTCTATGGCAGATGCCATTTCCTTGGCTCTCCACAAAACCCTAGAACACATGGACTCGAGGTTCTTTATCGACTACAGTTTGGCATTCAACACCATCATCCCCTCAAAACTAATCAGCAAACTCTCAGACTTGGGCTTCAATACCCCACTGTGTAATTGGATCCTGGATTTCCTCACCTCCAGGCCCTAATCAGTGTAGATGGCAAGAACATCTCCTCCATTATCTCCATCAGCACTGGAGCACCACAGGGCTACGGAGTTAGCCCCCGGCTCTACTCACTTTACACCAATAACTCTGTTGCTCAGTACGACAACAACACCATCTATAAATTTGCTGATGACACCACAGTAGTGGGTTGTATAAAAAGGGGTGATTGCTCAGCATAAAGGAGCGAGTTAGTAAACTTAACTGAATGGTGTACTAACCACATCTTCTCACTCAATAATTAAAACCAATGGATTGAATGCAGACTTTAGGACAGAAAACCAGAGGTGAAAAATCCATTGATCACTGGGGCATCAGAAGGTGAGCACATTTAAATTCCTAGAAGTGACCATCTCGGAGGACCTTTCCTGGACCTCACACATTAATGTCATCATGAAGCAAGCACATCCACACCTCTACTTCCTCAAGAGCTTGAGGAAGTTTGTTATCATGTTGGAAACTTTGGCAAAGCTACATCACGGCCTGATATGGGGATACCAATTCCTTTGAACAAAATGTCCTGCAGAAGGTGGCGGACTCAGCCCAGTACATCACAGGCAAAACCCTCCCCATCATCGAGAAAATCTACAGGGTATGCTGCCTTCAGAAAACAGCAGCAATCATCAAGAATCCACACCACCCAGGACATGCTCTGTTTTCACTACTACCATCAAGAGAGAGGTACAGATGCCACAAGATTCATCACACCATATTCAGGAAAAGCTGCTACCCCTTCACCATCAGACTCCTAAATAATAAACTCAGTCGGAGACTCAATTACGGACTCTTAGTTCACACATTATTTATTACTGAATATTTATTTTGTTTTTTTTGGTACTGATCAGTTTGTTAATATTTCTTTATTTTCATTTATCTCTTTCGTATATCCATCTTTTCTTGAGTACGGTTTTTTGACAGAACCAATAAGCAGAAATTCTGCTAGGCACACAGAGATAAGAATATCAGGATTGCAAGTGATGCTATGTATGTACTTCGAAAATTAATCTGACTTTGAACTTTGGGAAGGGATGAGGAGCTGGGAGGAAAGGAGACAAGGTTCAGTATATAGATAATAGATATGTGTGTGCATGTGCTGAGAGAGAGAGAGAGAGAGAGAGAGAGAGAGAGAGAGAGAGAGAGAGAGAGAAGCCAAAGGAAACCAGTGAAGTGAAATCTATGTTTAGGCCCCCGATCTGGCAGTGCATTAGGACATGGGTAGACATGTCAGCATGGGAGTAGGGCACGAAATTGAAATGGTTGGCAAATGGGAGGTCAAGCTATTGCAGTCGACAGAGCAAAGGTGCTCAACAAAATTATCTTTGGGGCATCTAGGGTGTTTAGGGGCAGAGTGGGCCAGGGTAGATGCATGGGAAATAAAAGCAATGCGGGAAAGGGTTAAGATGATGGTGATAGAGGGGAAGCCGATGCGACCGAGACAGAGAAATTGACAGAAAGGAACAGAATTCTTACAACAGACAGGGTATGAAGAGGCCCCTAGATGCAACAAGAACAGGATTCCCCTCATCCCTTCTCATCCGATAAATTATCCACTGCAATTTACTTCATCTAGGGGTGACATGATTGGCACTGATGTAAGAAGTTTGTACATTCTCCCCACATCTTCATGGATTTTCCCTGGGGAGTGGGCTGGTTTCCTCCCACTGTTTGAAATGTACCCGGGGTTTTGGTTTATTGGGTGCGAATTGGGCAACATGGACTCATGGACCAAAATGGCCAGTTACCGTGCTGTATATCTAAAAAAAAATTACAACATGATTACACCACTGGACGCATCTTCCCCTCTACCCCCTCCATGGGAAACTCTCTCTCTCCTTCTCCCTGACTCCCTTCCCATTAATAGTTGCCTAGGTACTGTTAGGTCTGCTTTGTTCATGAATGAGTGAGACA
Source organism: Narcine bancroftii (assembly GCF_036971445.1). NCBI lineage: Eukaryota > Metazoa > Chordata > Chondrichthyes > Torpediniformes > Narcinidae > Narcine > Narcine bancroftii. The sequence continues at coordinate 191,978,090 of NC_091474.1, forward strand.
AACACCAGGCTGAGTCGAAATCAGGGTTCTTTGTTCTTTATTACCGGATTGTAACACTTGCGACTAACAAAGTTAGTCGGAGAATGCATTCTGCCGTTATCAGCAAAATGGTGATTTTTTATACCCTTGGATATGTGCTTAGAACATCATCATATCATTACTTGTCCAATGACTAAAACTGTTGCTATCCTTTCCCTGCTAGCTTCCTGCCTCTCAATCCATCAATGTCTCTCTTATCTTGTAAGTACAAGGATGCATTCACATCTTGTTACTGCCCCGTACATTCCCATCTCATGATGTTTTACCTAACAGGAGTACAAGGACACCTCCCCTTCTTGTTACTGCCCTGTACAGGGAAACTCCCTACACATTCCCATCTCATGATGTTTTACCTTACAGTACCTACCCCTGTGATTGCAAAAATGCTATATTTTTGTAGCAAATGCTCCTCCCTTGCCACTTGTGGGGCCCCAAACAGTCCTTCCAAGTGAAACAACATTTCACTTATGAATCTACTGCATCTGTTGCTCCCATTGTGGCCTCCTCTACATTGGAACGACTGGACGCAGACTGCAAGACTGTTTCATCGATTGAAATAATGACCAACCATATCAATTCTGTACCCCATTCCCACATGTCTGTTCACGGCCTTATGCACTACCTGACTGGGACCAGCTGCAAAATGGAGGAACTTCACCTGTCTGAGCACTCTCCAACCAGATGGCATTAACACTAACTTCTCCGGTTTCCTTCCCAGTCTCTCCCACTCTCTTTCCCTATCTCTCTGTCTTCATCTTCCCACCCCTTCACTCTCCATACAGAGACTACCCCTCCCCCATCCCTTCCCAGCTTTTTTCCCCTTCTGCCTTCCTGCTCATATCCACCCATGACCTCTTGCCTGTGGGCATCTGCTCCACCCCCCCCCCTCCTCTCCATGTTTTATTCAGACTCCTGCCTGTTTTTTTTCTCAAACCTTGACAAATGGCTCAAGTTTGAAACGTTAGTTATTTATCTTTGTTACATTAAGAACACTGACCCACTGAGTTTCTCCAGCACTTTTGTGTATTCTTCATTTGGAATCATAATAGTACAACAATCTTGAAATCATTCCTTCATCTTTAGTGATATTTTGTTCACATTAGCTATTGTGAAATGCTATTGGAATTATTTTTGGGTCCTTTTGACTATTTGTGCTTCTCAGAAGCACAGTCTCCTATGCTTAAGATGTGATTAAAGCAAACTTATCAAGTAGTAATACAGTTTAACTGATTATCCAAAATGGTCAGGATCGTGCCTATTTCGGATAAATGATATGTATGGATAACTGGTCATTATTATAAACAGCCCAGTAGCAACAGCAAATCACTTGTAATAGTGTTGAAATAACATCAAACAACAAGGGAAGGCTTTTTAAGCATGAAATAATTCTCACCAAAAAAAACCCAACCTGAACAAAATAAGAAATTCTGGAAATTCTACTCAGAGGTTTTTCCAATTTTTTTTCAACCTGCGACATCAGTTCAGTTCCGAAAAAATTCAGATTACTGAGGATATCCTCTTTGATCTGAAATTTTTAGACATGAAATGACCTCATTTTGGCTTCAAAATTTTTCGAATAAATGAGGATTTCTGATTTTTCTGAAATCATCAATTATCCAAAAAGAAATTGGACAACTGAGATTTTGGATAATCTGGATAATCAGAGTTGTACTGAAATCCAAGAAACTAAATTGGCAATTGACATACAATATAATCAGCTTACAATTGTATCGGGCTCATCCTTTTACACAGACAAAATGTATTTGTAGTACTAGTCTGCAGCAGGATAAAAGGCAAATATATTAAAGGCCAGTCAATGGATCATGTAAAACATAGTCAATTAAGTGCTACTGTATTGGACAGACTACATTTCAATAATTTTGATGTACATTATACAACACACCCAGTGTATAATTTTTAAAAAATCATATAAATCATGCAATAATATTATCAGCTTCTTCACCAGACCTTCGTCAAGTGCTGAGATAATGACCACTAACAATATATAACATTGGTTACATTTCATTGGGAAATCATCATTAACAGGGGTTTTCCACAGACATAACTCAGTAAGTATATCATAACATTGTCACCATGTGTTTTAGGCACAGTTAAAATTCAAAGACATATCAAGTATATGATGGTCATCCATGAGAATAGCCAGGAAAAGAGGAATCTGTCCATGGAGCTAGAAGGTAAAGATGATCTCCTAAATGAACGCTTTTCATCAGTATTCACAAAGGAAAAGGGCTTTTGAATATAGAACAATACAACACAGTACAGGCCCTTGATGTTCTGCTGATCCATAAATTCCTTCCTTTAAAAAAAAAGTACTAAACATTCTCTACTCTGTAACCCTCTATTTTTCTTTCAGCCACGTGTCTAAGTGTCTCTTAACTGCCTCCAATGTTTCAGCCTCCACCACCATCCCTGGCAAGGCATTCCAGGCACCCACAACTCAGTGTAAAGAAAAAACTTACCCCTGACATCTCCCCTAAATTTCCTTCCCTTAACTTTGTACTCATGTCCTCTGGTGTTTGCTGATCCTGCCCTGGGAAACAAGTGTTGGCTGTCCATGCTATCTATGCCTCTCATAATCTTGTAGATCTCTATTAAGTCTCCACTCATTCTTCTATGTGCCAAAGACAAAAGTCCCAACTCTGCTAACATTAGCTCATTGACTTGTTTTCCAATCAGGCAACATCCAGGTAAGTATCTTCTTCATCCTCTCCATAGCTTCAACATCCTTCCTATAATGAGGTGACTAGAATTGAACACAATACTCTAAATGTGGTCTCACCATAGATTTGTAGAGTTGCAACATGGCTTCTCTACTCCTGAATTCAATCCCCCTATGAATGAAGCCTAGTATCCCATAGGCCTTATTAACTATCCTATCAACCTGTGTGGTGAACTTGAGGGATTTGAACCCCAAGGTCCCTCTGTTCATCCATACTCTTAAGTAACTGACCATTAACCCTGTACTCAGCCTTCTGATTTGTCCTTCCAAAATGCATCACTTTACACTTATCCAGATTGAAATCCATCTCCCATTATTCTGCCCAATTCTGCAACCTGTCTCTATCCTCTTGTAACCTTTTACAACCTTCAACTCCATCCACAACTTCTCCAACCTTCGTGTCATCTGCAGACTTACTGACTCATCCTTCTGCCTCTTCATCCAGGTAATTTATAAAAATCACAACAACATTAGTCCCAGAACAGATCCTTGAGGCACTCCAATAGTCAACGTCCTCCAGGCAGAATACTTTGCTTCCACTACTACTGTTTTCTTCCTACAAGCCATTTTTAAAAATCTACATAGCCAAGTTTCCAATAATTCCATGCCTCATGGCTTTCTGGATGATTCTCTCATGGGGGACCTTGTCAAATGCTTTGCTAAAATCCATATAGAGCACATCTACCACCCAACCCTCATCAATTACTTTTGTTACCTCCTTTAAAAACTCAATTAGACTCAAGGCACGATCTTCCCTTCACAAAGACATGCTGATTATCCTTGATTAGTCTGTTCTTCACCAAATGCTCATAGATCCTATCTTTAAGAATCAGTTCCATTAATTTGCACAACACTGACATATCTCTCACTAATGATTCCTCGGATTCTCGCTATTGTCCTTTTTAAACAAAGGGACGACATTTGCCATTTTCCAATCCTCTAGCATCTCCCTGGCAGCCAAAGAGGATTCAAAGCTATCTCTTCTCTCACTTCCCACCACAACCTGGGGTATATTGCATGCAGCTACAGGGACATCAATTTTGATATTTTTAAGAAGATCCAAAACTTCCACTTCCTTAATCTCCTCATTGTCCAGCACACATGCCTGTTCAATTCCAACCTCACCATGATCAAGATCCTTTTCTCCTGTGATTACTAATGCAAAGTATTAATTTAGAACCTCCCCAACCTCCTCTGCCTCCAGGTACATGTTGCCTCCTTTATCCTTCGGTGGCCCTACCTTCATTCTCATCATCCTTCAGTTCTTCACATTCACAAAGAATGCCTTGGGGTTCTCCTTAATTCTAAATGCCAAGGGCTTCTCAGGCCCCCTTCAAGCTCTCCTAAGTCCTTTCTTAAGCTCCTCTTTGGCTATCAAATACTTCTCATGAGCCCTTCCTGTTTCCTATATCTAATGTATGCTTTCTTCTTCTTCTTGACTAGTTGCCAAAACTGTTTCAAAAGCCACGGTTCCCTTTTCCTACCATATGTTTCTTGTCTCAGTGGGACAAACCTATCTTGAACCCTACACAAGAGGTCCATAAATTTCCTCCATATTATTTCTGTGGTTTCACCCTTAAACACAAGTTTCCAATTTGTTTTCGCTAGATCCTACCTCATCTCATCATAATTAGCCCTTCCCCAATTAAGCACTTTCCCTATTTAACTGTTTTTATCCTTTTCCACAGCTGTGTTGAAGCTCAAGGAATTGTGGTCATTCTCACCAAAATGGTCTGCCACCTGACTAGGTTCATTTGCAGTTGTACTTTGTAGTTGGAGGATTCAGCAAAGAGTAAGGTGAACTTATAAGCAGGTCACCATATATAAAGAGATGTATCATGCTTCAGCAGCTTTAAAGATGTATAAATTTGCATGGTTGGGTGAGATTTATCACAAGTTGCTATTGGAGGCAAGGGAAAAGTTTGCTGAAGCTGAGAATTTTTAGATCTTCATGGGTCATGTCAGGTGATAGATGACTGGAGAATGGCAAATATTGTCTCATTTTTCACGAAAGGCAGCATGAAAATGCCTCGCTATCACAGACCTCTGAGTCTAATACAGTCAAACTCATTTTATCTGGAATTCAAGCAACCGACAGCCTCAGGTAACCAGCAAGAAAAATTGTGGAAAATAAATACCGTATATTTCAGCCTATAAGTCAAGTCATGAAAACCCCCCCCCCCACCCCCACCAAAAAAAAAGGAGTCAACTTATATGCCGGATATACTTTTGAGACCTTAAATTCAGTTCAAAATCCAATCTGCACTGATCTGGCGTATAAATCGACCCTTGAAAAATACAATTTGGCGTATAATTCGACCCTTAATAAACCAAAAAAAACCCAATTGCCACAGATTTTCATTGAGATTTTTATTGAAAATAACAACACAATTAGCACCCTTCAAAAATGCAATCATTGTCTGAAAACAACATTGAGAACCCGTGAAAATAATTCTCACTATCATCGTCTGAAGGAAAAAGTGGTAAGAACATCCATATTGTCAATGTTTAAACAGTCATCATGTGTCCCAGTTTATTTTTGATGAGGCAATTTCAGATTTGTCGTCAGTCTCCCACAATAATTCATCTTCCATTCCATCAATTGCACAAGAGATACCCCACTTTTTATCACTGTCTCTACTTTAACTTTGTCCCTTGCTTTGAGCATGAAGTTACACAGCATATCAAGTGACACATTGTTAATGACTTTTCTGCACTCAACATCCATGTACTCCGTTCCCTGCGCACATGGTCTTTGAATGGCTAGTTCAGCAGATGACAAGAGGTTGCAATATAGACGTCGTACCATCCAGGATAACTGCCATATAAGTAGATGTAGTGCTAATCTACTTTTATTGTTCTCAGTTATGTGACTATAAAAAATATCCCAGATGAGCAAACTCCATTCTTTGTGTAATCTGCCTGGCCGCCTGTCCCGCACATTGTCCATCCATAGTTTTATACTATTTTCATCCATCCATCTTTTTTCATGAAAATGTAAAAAAATACCTGCAGGAAATTTCATTTTCAGTTTAATTTTGCATTTGATGATTACCATGGGTCTTAACTTTGTCCTGTTGGTCACACATGATAACACCGCAGTAAATCTGGTCCTTTTGTGTCCTGTACTTCTGGTTTGCGTGGTTTTAACACCTGTCCATTCCACTATTCTATTGCTTATTATGTCAAAATTCATGAGGGTTTCGGATATTTGCTAATACAAACTTGTGTTTAATGCTGGTTCTGTAATAATAAGCTGGAGAAAACGTATAAATTTATGATCGAGATCTTTTGGTAGTTTCTGGTGTTTGTTTTTTTTGGTGTAATACCAGATTTTTCGTGTTCACGAAATGATTGCACCAGACTTCTGTAGCCTTAAAATCATGACTGAGGTCTGGGTGCGGCTTGACTCACTGTAGTGCAAATTTTCTTATTTTATTTCAGGTGACTATGTAGCAATCTTGCCTCTGTTCAAGTACCTGTTCTGCCACGTGATTTTCCAACCCTGGCCAATGAGTGATTCCTTTTCTCAAAGAATATTGCCTTTTTGATATTTTTCTTAAAGTCTCTTCTTTCTTCCTCCAACTTCTCATACACTTCATGTTTTCTCGCAGCAGCCCAGTGGTTGGCTTTCTTGGCCATTTCTATCACTTTCTACTAAAAGCTCACTTCATATTTTTATCATGTGCTGCGTTGTGTCAATGGACCCTCCATGATATTAATCACCTCCAGCCAATGCCCAGCAGATCAATCCACTTGATCTATGGGGGCTTGATGTATATGCCAGTCAACAGCCCATTACAGGCATCGTGAATTTTGGGGGGTCAATGTAGGCCAGTCAATAGGGCACCTCTGGCAGCCAGAAAATGGGGGTCGACTTATACGCTGAATATAACATAAAACTCTTGAAAAAGTGAAGGGGGGTTCGACTCATACGACAAAATATATGATAAGTAAAAATACGGAAGTTTAAAATCGGCATGCCTCACCTTTAGTTCACCTATCACACAACATATGATCTCAAGCAACCAAAAAATACATTTATCTAGCATCTAGTGTCAGCTAACAGTGGTTTTACTTTATCAGTACCTGGAAAGTTAAGAGAAAAATAAATTTGAGGAACAGGATTAATGAAAAGGAAAGGACTAATCAGAAATTGTCAATATGTTTTTGTCAAGAGCAAATTCTGTTCGACCATTCTGTTTGGATTGGATTTTTTTAATGAGGGAACTAAGTATACAGAAGATGTGGGTTACATCAACTTTTGTAAGCTCTTTGATAAGGTCCTATGTAGGAGATTTGTACAAAAGGTTAGGGGCCATGGGATCAAGGGGAAATTGTTAAATTGGATCCAAAATTGGTTTGACATTATCAGACTGAGGATGATCGTGAGGGATTTCTTTTTGTGATTGGGTCCCTGTGACTAAGTATCCACAGGGATCAGTCCCAAGACCCTGTTATTTCTGATAAATATGAATGATTTAGAAGTTGATGTAGGTAGCGTGATCAGCAAGGTCACAAGGACTGGTGGAGTGGTTGACAGTGTGGAGATTAGGATTAGTCTACAAGGTGAAAGCAATGTGTTGGTAAAATGGGATGGGAAATGGCAGATGGAATTTAATTTGGATAAATAGGAGGAGATCCTTTTTAGGAGTAAAAATGATATATGGACATACACCATGAATGTTTGAGTCTGAGGGAATATTGACCAACATAGATGTTAAACTCTAAGGATCCTTGAAGTAGGCACTGCAAGTAGATAACATGGTTAAGACACATGAACACCAGTCTTCATCAATTGGGACTTTGAATACAAGAACAGGGAGGCTATGTTCATTAAACATTGGTCAGACCTCAGCTAGAACATTGTGTGCAGTTCTGTTTATCACACCATGGGAAGGATGAGATCCGGGAGAGGATGCAGACAAAATTCATCAGTATGTTGACTGAGATGAGTTTCCTATCCCCTGGAGTGTAGGAGGTTAAAAGGGGACATGATTGAGGACTATCAATACGAAAGATGGAAGGAAACCTTTCCTCATATCAGAGGCAGATGAAGCTGGAGGACAGATTAGGTTAAGGGATTTAGAGATTTAGAATAGTGCTGAGAGGAATATTTTTCACCCACAGAATATCGGCTTGAGAGAGGGATGGAAGCAGAATCACTGACAGCATCTAAGTATCTAGTCGATCACTTGAATCAAAATCAGAATCCGGTTTATTGTCTGAGCATGTCTTGAAATGTTGTGTTCAGTGTTGGGCAGAACAAGGTGCAAACATTAACATAAATTGCACTTGCATAAATACAAGATTTAAAAAAAATAAATAACGTACAAAAAAAGAGAACAAGTGAGGTAGTTCCATTGGTTCATTATCTTTTCTGAAATCGGATGGTGGAGGGGAAGAAGCTGTTTTGTAAAGTTGAGTGGGTGTCTTCAGTCTCCTAGTAGCAATCAGAAAGGGGCATGGCCTGGGTGATTAAAGTCCCAGGCATAGAAGTCCAAGAGCCAAGGGATGGAAGATGGAATTATTATGGATGGATCAGTCTGGATGCGGTGGGCTGAAAAGCCCATTCCATGCTGTATGCTTCTAAGAGTTATTATATATTAGCATTATCAGTACATGGCAACATATCACAAATAAGAATATGCATATGTTGTGTTTACTCAGACATAATGTGTTTTCATTCAATGTGCCCACAGAACATACAACAGCTGACAGTCCACGTGAGGCACATCTATAAATATATAAAGAATTGATGGTGCACCTAAAACCAGTAGAGAAAAGCATTATCATGCAACAGTCAGTTAATGCAGCTAATACCTAGAAATAAATTGAGCGATATGGCTTATTTATTAAGTCATGTTTATTATTCATTAAACTCAAACCATCCTTTGAATCGTTGTTGGGAGATGACTGCTTGTGGAGGCACGTGCTTAAAATCCAAAAGCCTTATCTAAAAAAAATTAATCACAGGGCAAAAGAATCAACCTTCAAAGGAATCTATGGACTTGGGCTTCAGTTGACAAGATACTTAGAGCTGATTTAAAAAAAACTTGTAACAAGATTTGGTTTACTATCATCTGGCACAAAAACTGCAGCAAAAATATCATTCCTGGGAAAAGAAACCTCAACAAATTTTACAATTCTTCCCATTTCCTGAAACCAAGCTACTGATTCATTCGTTAACTTCTGACACTTTAAAACTGTATTGAATTATTTGTGAGGGCAGTAGGATTGATGTTTGGCCATCCCATCCCATGGATCCTGCCCAACCTATCCTCACCCAAGAAGCATAGATAGGCAGATTTTATCACAGAGAGCCAGCAGAAGTAGGTCTTGACAATGTTTCATATCAAGTGCCTTAGATTAGTTTTGTCTGGGTGCCACAGGACTTGCAAAGCCAACCGTGTCTCATTCAGCAAATTTCTCAGTACCCCCAGGCGCCCCATCCCACCATTATGCATTTAGCATTAGGAATAGTGAACCATCATCTTCAATTAAAGTAAGCTTATCATTAGAATTTATTACTCCGTACACTGAAGAACAACATTGTGGAAAGATGCAGGCTGGTGCAGAAGAGTACATTAGTTATTTATTACACTATATTCTCAAGCAAATACTGTATATTCCTTTTACTTAGCCTTTCTTTACTGCTATAGAAAACTAACAAGCAAATAGAGTCTAGCAAAATAAACTAGCCGTTTTGAAAAAAGGTTCTGACCTAAAACATTGACTGATCATTTCTCTCCATGGATGCTAGGTTCCTCCAGCCTCTTTTTGTTCATTTTGCAGTTTTTGTGCTTCTTTAGCAAATAAATCTGTTGGATATTCAAGGACTGGACCTCTGCTGTAATTGTTCTTGTACTGTCCATGAAGGACAGCATTGGATCCTTCACACCTGTTTTTGCTTCCCAAGTGACAATGAATCCATTTTGAGCACCTTTCTTTTGCCCAATAATGCAGAATGGATGCATTCTTGATTCTTACCTGTACTCTCCTCTAGGGTTAAGACTTCTAGCCTGGGGCTGTAGTTTCCATATCCAGCAGTGGTAAAGGCTCTGATCTGGAATATATACGCTGTGCCTGGTTTCAGGTTATTAATGGTGGTTGATGTTGAGGTAGATTTTACTGTGGAGTAAGTGCGATCTTTTAGGTTCTGGAAAAAAAATAATTTGTATTAACGGCTTTGGTAAGATCAAAAAGTGGGAGGTAGAATATATGTATTTTTGGTTTTTTTTATTGTTGCTTAGAAATTCAATGGCAATTGAAAATTGATTTATTTTTGCTGGAATGAAACATGAGACTATTCCCAGGTCATTTTGCATTTCTCTGAAGATTTGTCCAAGCACATAACAGTGAGTAAAATACATGTATATTTTTTGTGCAGGACTACCTGTTCTTCCCAGCACAGTTTCCCTGAAATTTCCCCTCAGTCCCAGGCCAGAGTTCCTGTAATATTCATGTTTCTATCAGGGCCAAACTTCTATCTCTACGTCCAGTATTGGCACTGGCCTCTGAGACTCCCTCTGCGCCTCCCCAGCCATCATTACTGGTGAACCTAATTCACCAAACCCAGCCACAGATCACATATTTTCAAGCTCAGAAGCACTGAATTGAAATATGCATAGTCTTCCACTCTTCTGCCCATCTCATGCACAGTTCTTTAGTGTGCACTTTAGGTTACCAAATTTAACTTATTTTTTTTTAAATGGTATGCTTCATGTTCAATAATAATATTCGGGAATTAGTTAAAAAAGCTGTTTATTCAATTAAAGGATTCAAATAATATTCAGAAACCACTAGAGCTTCGATCCTACAGTTTATGACATCACCTGAACCTTGTGATTAAATTATAGTCTTGGAACTTACCCCTGGGAACCTATTACATTTTATCTGTTCATATCCTATCTTGTTAAAAGAAGCTGTTTAAAGCTTATTTCAGTCTATTATTTTAATACTTTCATCTTTGTTCAGATTACATCTCTCAAAAGAACCACTCAGCCTTTAAATGTTCTCTGCTTAATACACGGATTTTGATTCTGGTACTATATCTTGTTCCAGCATTAATTCATTTTATCACTTTATCTGCACAGGAAAACAAACTTCAAAGTGAATATTTTCCCATCTAGCACTGAGGAGCCATTTGCTGCCAGGGAGAGATTGTGAGCATTGTTCTGCTGCCTTGTAATTTACTCTCTGGATCTTTGTTATTGGGAAATTGAAAAATACCAGTGATTTTCATCTGATTAGTTAACATCAATGTTTGGGACCACTATTAAACTGATCTTGGCCCACCAGGCATTCTATTATAACGATGATTTTTTTTTCCATTAGAATGCCCATCCGGCCACACTCTTATTCTCAGAGCCGGAGATCTTCTGTGTTCTAGTTGATGATCGGCAATATTTCTGTTACCAGTGGAGGCAAAAAATACAGCAGGGTGCTAGCATGTTGCAGATCCTCTACTGGATAAAGAGTAAATTCCTGGATAGGGCTGACTTCAGTAATGGTGCTTGTAACAGTAATGACTCTTTATAGTCGGCAACAAACTAGCCACATTCCAATATCAGTAACCAGCTGCTCATCTTTGTCCTATTATACTAGGGTGTCATTTGGGGGACAACTGAAGGAATACAACCAAAACATTGAATATAAATTTCAGAACACATGAAAGGGCCTAATCAGGGAACATAATAATTTGAATGAACCCAATTTTGTAGCAGTGGCAGGAAACCTTGCTTAATACTAGTATATCAGAAAATGACAGAGGTGTCACCATTACTTTTTTGTTTGTTTAAAAAGAAATGGGAATGTTTTGCAATTTTTAAGAACTTATTTCATGCCCAGCTTGTAACATTTGCCCACTTCTTTTGACCTAAACCGATACTTCTGAACTTTTAGAATGCTTTTGATAAAGTCCCGCACAGGAGATTAGTGTACAAACTTAAAGTACACGGTATAAGAGGTATGGTATTGAGGTGGATAGAGAATTGGTTGACAGGCAGGAAGCAAAGAGTAGGAATAAACGGGTTCTTTTCAGAATGGCAGCCAGTGACTAGTGGGATACCACAAGGCTCAGTTATTTACAATGTATATCAATGACTTAGAGAATAGAAAGCAGCATCTCCAAGTTTGCAGACGACATGAAGCTAGGTGGCAGGTGAGCTGTGTAGAGGATGCAGGGTGACTTGGACAAGTTAGGTGAGTGGGCCAAGGCATGGCAGATGTAATATAATATGGATAAATGTGAGGTTATCCACTTTGGGGGCAAGGATAGGACAGAAGTTTATTACCTAAATGGTGTCCAATTAGGAAAAGGAGAGATGCAACAAGACCTGGGTGTTGCTGAGCACTAGCCATTGAAAGTGGTCATGCAGGTACAGCAGGCAGTGAGGAAAGCGAATGGTGTGTTGGATTCATAGCAAGAGGATTTGAGTACAGGAGCAGAGAGGTTCTACTGCAGCTGTACAGGGCCTTGGTGAGATGACACCTAGCGTATTGTGTTTTGGTCTCCTTATCTGAAGAAAGACACCCTTGCTATAGAGAGAGAGCAAAGAAGGTTCACTAGATTGATACCAGGGATGGCAGGACTTGGATATGAAGAAAGGCTGGATTGACTAGGCTTATACTTGCTGGAATTTAGAAGATTAAGGTTAGATCTTATAGAAACATATAAAATTTTTAAGGGATTACACAGGCTAGATGCAGGAAGGTTATTCCCAATGTTGGGGAAAACCAGAACCAGGGGTCACAGTTTAAGGATAAGGGAGAAGTCTTTTAGGACTGAGATGAGGAAAAAAATTGTTTTCTCTCAGAGAGTGGTGAATCTGTGGAATTCTTTGCCACAGGAAGTAGTTCAAGTAGGTTCCTTTTCTATATTTAAGAGGGAGTTAGATTTGTCCCTTATGGCTAAGGGGATCAGGGGGTATGGGGAGAAAGCAGGTACTGGGTACTGAGTAGATGATCAGCCATGATCCAAATGAATGGCGGTGTAGGCTTGAAAGCCAAATGGCCACTCCTACACCTATTTTCTATGTTTCAAAAATGTCCAGTGATTCTGTTAGGCTAGGCCAAAGTTATGAGATAGTTATTTCTACCCCGTGCTCATGTCTGATGTTTGATGATAATCAACAGGGGGCAGGATAGATCATATACAGGACAAACTATTTTTTACCTCTTTTCAGCACATTTTCATAGGATCATCTTGGAAGATATAATTCAATCCTAAATTATTAACAGTCTATCTCCAACAAATCCATTTCTTCTCATCCTCCATTCTCATGTCCAGCACCATCTGAGAAGCTTATAAATTTTACTACATTCTATTATATTCCTTCACTCCCTTCTCAGACCAATCTTTCATCAATCTTCAGAGTTGTGCAGATAATCTCCCCTCCTTTTGCTATTCTATCTCATCAGACCTCATTAGACAGAGCCCCTCCAAATCCAGTTGACACATTAATAAAATACAATAATCTAAAGCCTGCAGATATCAGAAACAAATCATGTTCTTGCTCTTCACCACTCTTCACACAATAGTTCATAGATTTTTATCACTCAGTGCCAGCTCATCTCTGTGAATCTACTTGTTTCCAGCAGGTATCAGCAGACACCATCACTACTTACACACACCTTCTTTGACAACCACGTTTGCACTTCCCCCTTTCTCCCTCATTCATCATGTATGGTTTTTAGACTGCAATGTCGGGAAAAATTAACATAATTAATGTTTGTGTGGTCGTTCATAATGGGTGATTTTTTAAAAGACTGTAAGTACCTTAGTGCAACAGTCCTGGTGGTTGGACATGCAGTAGAGTAGAAGACCTTCAACAAATTTTTCGGGTACAATTTACACTGCAGGCTTCCTCCAAAAAGATGTAGAAGTCCTGCAGGATAAATCGTGCTGCAGGAATTGACTCAAAATTCCTGCACATTCCTTTTCAGACTGTCCATGTAGTGGCAAAATTCCTTGATTGTGCAGTTACATCCCTGCAGTCTAAAAACCATAACTGTTGATCATTCCCCGTTCTTCCATTTCCTTGCTTCCATAATCTATCTCTGTAGCACCATTCTTGTGTGCTTTAATCCATCAGCCTGCAGAAGGTCACCACCTTTCCAATGAATTCCATCCTGACCCCCATGTTCCTTCAGGACTTCATCTCATGTCCTTTCCATCCACTTTTTAATTATACATTTTCCACAGAATCAATTTTGGACTTAAGTATGCAGTTAATATGCTGCATTGGTCACTGTGCTGTTATGAAGGGTTGAATTGTCACCATTATAATGCCCCTCTCCATTCTGTGATTCATTATTTACATGTAGAAAAACAATTTCATAGCAAAGGTTTACTCAATAAATTTAGCCTCTGAATGCTAAGGAAGATGTTTTTGCCATTTATTGGCATTCTTATTCTTGAAAATAGTTGAAGATGAAGGCAAGTGATTGAGCACCTCCCCTTGGTAAGAAATTACAGTGAGGATCTTTTCCCTGGAAATATAAGAGGATACAAAGTACATTGCATTTGATCATCCTGGGAACGTCATGACACCTTTCATGTGTCATCATTTATTTAGCCACAAGGGGAATATTATTCGGATGCATTGCCTAAACATATGGATTTCAGCAGAGGTGACCCAGAAGCAATTGGCAATCTCCTCAATAACTTGGGTAATGGCTTCAAGCCTTCTTGCCCCTAAATGGTACGGCCGGTGACTTTATTTTAATATATGGGAGATGGGCATCACTGGTAAGGTCAACATTTATTGCCTATCACCAACTGCGATGGAGAAGATGGTAGTGAATTATTGTACACCTGCTGGTGAAAATACTCCCATGATCCAGTGAAGATGAAGGTAATATTATTTTGTTTTCATTACTAGGAGGTTTATAGTCAAAGCAATCCAACAACTAATCTCTTAATAGCATTAAATCTGTTTTGTTGAAACTAGACTGAGGTGCCTTGAATAATGGGATCCATGGAGGGTGGATACTTACATGATTGTGCAGCTCTCACCTTTTCATAGTACTTGATTTCATATTCTGTGATTACTCCATTGGGATGCGCTGGCTCCTTCCAGGAGAGATTGACAGTCCTCTGCTGCACTCTATCCTTCATTACACCACTAACCTGTGAGGGAGCTATTTGGACAAGTAATGTCAATAGGAATTAGACAAGCTTCCTGCTCAACTGAAATCAATGTCAAAATGAATCAGTGGCATATCTCTGCAGTTTCATTAAAACACTTCCTATTATTTTCATTTGGGATCTTATAAATATTCAAATCAGAGCTCGTTAATGTTTATAGCCATAATAGAAATTTAAATTAAAGTGCAAATATGGGAAGATGGTTTCATTTGGCACAACAAAAAATAACAATGATATGTTTTGAGAGAAAATTATGTAAATTTATTTAAATTCAGGCAGCAAAATACCTGCAGATTATTGTTAGAGTAAAGAAGGGAAGAATTATTGCTCTGAAGTATGCTTTTTTTTCTCTGCACAAATAAATCTGCATCTCAAAAGTGTCCAACAACCGTTGGTCTTTTCTGCTCATTCTCATAATATTTTCTAACTTCCCAAAATAATTTTAATCCTAAAGGAACCATGCCTGTGCCAAGTAAGAAATGTGAACTATGTCCACTCAGCCAGTGTCACGCACACTGACACCATCCTGGAAGAGTGTTGTTCATGACAGATTGGGGACTGTAGTATACATAAGAGACATTGACTTTTCCCTCCCTCAATCTCCATGTGGGTATCTTTTAAAGGGAACCTACACCCAAGTGGTCTCGAGGCATTAAAATTGCAAGAGGATTTCTCCCATGGGAAATCAATAAAGTCTTCAAAGGGCAATGGTCATCCCCCTTGAGGTCGCAGCAGGAATTAGGAAACTACATAAAATTTCAGACCCATAGAACTTTTTATGAATGAGAACGGTATATTTCTCATGAATTAGAACAGGGGTAACGCCTTTACAGCAACAGCTATCACCGTGCTGTCTGTAAGGAGTTTGTGCATTCTTCCTATGTCCGCGCAAAGTTTACCCCGGGAGTTCCAGTTTCCTCCCACCCTTCAAAAATGGGGTGTAGGTTAATTGCGTGTAAATTGGGCGGCACGGGCTCATGGGCCGAAATGGTCTGTTAGCATGTCTAAATTCTAAAAATAAAAAAATAAAATTTAAACAATTTTGTTTTAAAAACAGAAAGCCTTTATAAAATTGCATTTTGGCTTTCAATTCAAATTTATATAAGTATTGGTAGTAAAATCAAACATCAACTTTCATCCATATATACATTCAATTATTTCAATAAATAAAACTAGATATTACACTAATTAAATAACTAATTATGTGTTGGGTTATACCAGTTGTTTAAAGTGAATGAATTTTAACAAAATGCTGTGCAATTAAAACTGGCAGAGTGTACTGAAAATTTTTCTTGTTCTCTCACACTTTTCAAAAAGTCAAAGAGGAAAAGAAAGTTAATAAAACATTTATTTTTCCAAATTATTAAATATTTGTCTCAAAGAAAAATAATATTAATTATATTTTAATCTTTAGAGGAAATAATAAAATATAGCAATTTATGTGAATTTTACCCATCATTTCCCTGTTCTGATCAAATCAAAGGTCAACCGTAAAAAAAAAGATTATTTTATAAATCAATTTAGCTTGGTGTGTATTTAGTGACCAAATAAATTCCTAAACAAGGTTATTGTTTCCTCTGGAAACGTGGTTTGTGGAGATCTGGAACAAACATTATAACTTATTACAAATTAAATCAAAAACGTTTGCATTGCTGGAATAAACACTTTCAGGTTTTTCTTTTGAATATCTTGGATCAATTTTCCAGATCAAAAATGGACATCCTGACGATGCTACCAAGTGTAGGTTTCCCATAGAAAAAAAACTGATTGAATTTCATAACCATGCTTTTCAAAGAGAGTGCTTTGGCAGTGGAGAACATTAAGATTTATTTATTTCTCATCAATAAATTGATGCTAATGTTTTAATTTTCTCTCCCTTTAGCTTCAACTGAAGTAAACAACAACCATCTGCTTCAATTATAAAAGTCATATCCCATGGGTATGTGAGGTTTGAAATTATTCCTCGATGACTACATATCCTCTCCGCCACCCTCACTTCTCCCTCTGCTTTCATCTCTCCAGAAACTGGAGCATCCTCGTGGGTTGCTCATTTAATCTCCATCCCTGCAACTACTGTCATCCGTTCTTGGTGACAGCTGCCAATTTTATTACGAAGATTTATGACCCATCGACCCATAATGCATTTTAAGTTCATTTCCTATGCCGTAGGCGAGGTGGCAATGACAGAGACTCCTTGCTGTAATTGAAATACTCGCTACTGACTACTTATTCACTTGTTCACATCAATTACAGGGCTGTTAACACAGGCAGCCACAAGTAAAATGAAAAAAACAAAGAGAATTCAATGTTGACTCGACAATTTAATACCAATTAATTTAAGTGCTTCCCTCATCAGAAAATCCAAAGGCTCCCATTAGCAACCCTTTGGGCTTCGATAGGGTATGAAAAACAGATCAGAAATATTCCTGCTGGGCCCTTTCATGAAATAGAGATGGGCACAGCAGCCATCTCACATAAGAAAATAGTTTTCATGTCTGGCCACTAATTAACAAAGGAAGTAATGGTCTTCAGAGAGGGATATCAGTGGCTGAACAGCTAAAAATTATTGGCCATTGATACAATGAAGCCTGAGAAAATAGGATGAACAGCTTTTTCTTGTTTCTAAAATGAAAGTCTCAAGTCTTTAAAACAAAAAAGCAAATTCTGATTGTTTCCAAAATGTGAAAGGTTTGAATGTATAGAGACATTAAAGATTGCTAATGTGAATATGAAAAAGCAATATCATTCTTGACCACTTGTTCAAAATAGTACCTGCTGTAAGTGGGGTGAAAGATGCATTTAGTATCAGATCGAAGAATTAGCCCAGAATCATTTTTGATCATGTGATTTGTAAAAGGATTCCTTGCTGAAGTTAAGGGGGATGTGACATCAGACTTTTAATGGGTTCCATTGTGACTTTGCACAGACAACACTAATGACTGCAGCATTTCTCTTTGCTTTAAGCTTGATTCTTGTATTTTGCTAAGCATTCAGCATTCTACAATGAGGAT
Organism: Narcine bancroftii; assembly: GCF_036971445.1. Classification (NCBI taxonomy): domain Eukaryota; kingdom Metazoa; phylum Chordata; class Chondrichthyes; order Torpediniformes; family Narcinidae; genus Narcine; species Narcine bancroftii. The sequence goes on from NC_091474.1 coordinate 191,996,031, forward strand.
TTCAGAGTTCAATTAATTTTGTTATATTTAACTATTTCATAATAGCAAAATCATAACAGCAAGCAAAAAATTGTAAATCTAACATCAATTTTTAAATTTGCATTAATTTATATACAAATGGCTTAAGTACAAGTATTCAGGATATGATTATTATCCACCTGCAATTCAGACAATATTTGTATGACTGTAACATTGTGTTTTTAACACAGCAAACGATGTCAGTGTTCTTTAGAGGTGCTGACAAACAAAACCTGATAACTGGCCTCAAAAGGAGATATCAATTCAGATAAACAGAAGTTTATTCAGTGGAGGTTTTCAGGAGGCATTGTAAGTACAAAGAGATCTATCAAGACAAGATTTAGGGAAAAATTTTAGAACTTAAAAAGGATGAAGTCAAAACCAGCAGTGACGTGATTGCAATCGTGGGTTCTCAAGATGCCAATATAGTGGCGGTGTAGCAATCGAGATCCTTCTTTCATCTATCTTGGTGATGGGCAGAAAGCCAACATTGTTCTAAAATGATGGAGTTTATTATCTTTTACCTCCATGCCTTCTTTGCATCTGATAATATGTTTTATAAATAACAAACCAGAATCCTAGAGGCCATCTGAAAATATTAAAAAAAACACTAAATTTAAAAGTTGACGTTAGATTTACAATTTTTTGCTTGCTGTTATGACTTTGCTTAGAATTCCTGAAATAGTTAAATATAACAAAATTAATTGGTCAAGGATTTCTTTGTCCTAACCCACAAAAAAAATTGTATTTTCAATATGCAACTGATAATGACTCGCATCCTTTTAAATCAGCAATTTAGTCGTGATTTTAACATCTTTACAGATTAAACAGAGAAACACATTGACAGATGTCACTGTAGCAGAGAATGGTTTGATTGCTCTGCTTGACTTAAAGCACCTGTCTTCATAAAACCCTCTATGACTGTATCAAGATATTTGAAATTGCATTGGCAAACCTGGCTCCTCTATTAAAGCTTAATGTACTTAGGAAATGTTCTCTGCCTTGTGCCAAGCTGGAATACATTATTAAAAGACCATCGGTCGGAGGGGAGTTTGCAATATTATTTTGCGCCCACATGCTGGTTTGTCTGAATCTTGCCATTAGCACCGACAATGGCAGAAGAACCAGCTGCTGGTTTGATGTCAATTTCTTGCAGCATATTTCAATATGTGCGCGGCACCAGCTGGGCATCACAAAGCGATCAACACTGTAACCAAGGTTTTCAAGTGGGCATTCTCATCGGGAGCTCTGCTTGAGAAAATAAGAGTTCAAAGAAAATAATATCTCAGCGCTTGTAGTTTTCCAAGCAATTCACCTTGTAAGGTATTACTCCATACTGGAAGGTCTTGGACAGGAAATTAAGAGTTAAAAGCAATGATCACATTTTCAGACAACATATATTTCAACTTTATATTTTAAAAAACACAGTTGTACAATGATCAAAATGTGATTTATGTCCTGGTTGGAGGTGAATAGAAAAATGAAAGACTCGCCTTTCTAAAACATTTCATTTTGTCCCCTCTGAAAAGACTCAAAGAACAACAATTAATTACTTTTGATGGGCAATCAATGGTTTATGCACGTGAATAAAAATGAAGTGTTTGGTGGTTATAGGTTAGCCATCAATGCTGCAGTATCAAAAGATTTGAAATAAGAAAGAAAGCATTAAAACATGTTGGCCAAAAGTCTAACCGTTGGCAAGTTATAGGAGTGGTAGCACATTAAATGGACCTACTGACAATAGAAGATCCCACCGTGCCTGACGTGAACAAAAACACCTTTGCTTGATTGGAGTATTGTAATTAATCACATTTTTAAAAAGTAAAATTAACCAAACTTTAGGGACAAGGAATTCAAATAGTTCCCATTGAGTTGTATTTCTTAAAAGAAGCACAATATTTCCTATTTAAAATCAAATAAAAATCAACACAGTTTATCTTGCAATTTTTCACTGGTGAATTTCCAAAGCTTCGGTGAAATCTGGCCTGCAGCTCAAAACGTTAGTCAAGCCAGTCTGTGAATTCAGCATTTCTACCATTCAAACGTTCTCAGGAAAGGCTTCAGATCTTCTGAAGTTGCACTGGTCACGTTTCAGTTTATAATTAGTACCACTGAATTTGGTCTTTGATTTTTGATATCATGGCCTTTATCTTAAGTAAATCACAACATTCTGTTAGACACCCTGATTGTAATAAAAGCACAAAATGCTAGAGAAGATCAGCAGGTCAAACAGCGTCATTTATGGAGCAAAGGGAAAGATACACAAGTGATGTTTCGGGTTTGAGCCCTTCATCAAAGTATGATAAAAGGCCAGCAAGCGTCCGAACAAAAGGGTGGGGGGGGGGTGCAAGGCAGGAGATGAAATGTAGAGAAAGGAGGGACAGCAGCAATGAGGGGTAGCGGGGATGGTAGGGTTGTGTGGGTGAAAGACTGGATAGACAGGAAAGGGTGAAGGGAAAGAAAAGGCAAGCAGATTTAATGGAAAGCAGTCAAGTCAATGTTCATGCCATGTGGCTGGAGGGTGCCACGTTCATGCCATATGGCTTATCTTATGAAGTTTGTGCGACCCCATCACACTACAAAGGCAAAATATTGTGTTTGGCAAAAATATGAAATGAAACTAAAGCTGGAAATAGCATATCAAACCATGGAAAGAGAAACAGAGTTAAAACTTCAAGTCAATGTTCTGATGAAAGGTCATTTATCAGAGATATTTAAAAATTTTCTTTGTTCATACATGTTTTTTCACCTGCTGCTGCATTGTTTTTATATCAGAGGGTTATTTGGGTTTGCACTGATATGCAAATGATAAATAGTTCATTATTATTTTTTCTTAGTTTAATTAGTACCATTTTTAGAACATAGAGCAGGCATATTGTGAGCACCATGGGGCTCAGGGACAAATGTGGCCTAATGAATGGCTTTTTTCCATTTCTTAAATGCTACAAATTTTCTCCATGGAAACAATCATTGCATTTCTGATATGATGTTTGCATACCCATTGTCAGAGTTTTATAGTATAGAAACAGTAGCTCAACTTGTCCATGCCAACTAAGTTGTCTACCTAAGTTAGTCCCATTTTCCTGCATTTGACCCAAATCCTTGCCTTTCAGCCTCTCATTATCATTCAAACCCACCAGCCCCAATAACTTGTGAACCCTTTGGCAACCCGTGATAGTACAGATTCTATCACCAATGTGCAGGATTGTCGTGTAGGATGACTGTGATTGGCTGAAAGCGTAGCCACACCTACTGGCAGGTCTTAAAGGATTGCTCCTAGCCAGACCAGGTCATTCTGAACTGGTCGACCTACTTGTGATATGCTCCAGTCTTTTAGTTAATAAAACTAACAGTGGTTTGGATCAACAAGTCTTTGGTTCTTTCGAGGCGCTCTACGCACCCTATCCAGCAAAAGATATCAGGCCTATTGCTGGGTGACCATTACAGTGGAAAGTTCCTGTTCTTATTGCACTAACCTATGAAAGCAAACTTGCCAAACATCTTCCTCACCACTCTGTCCACTATATCTGTGTGCTACAGCATGCAACAGAAGATAATGGAGTGATATCCAATTGATCAGTTTATCTTTTTAGTGGATTTGGAGAATGTTGCTACCTCTTCAAAATTCAATGGAAGAATAAGCAAAACAATGTCAGCACCTTCTCCCAGATTGATACCCACAACACTGGGCATGCTGTTCCAATGCCCGACACCAATTGACTGAAACTGAATCTGCAATCCAAGCTTTTTAATGATGGGAGATTATCAGGTGAACAGTGGAAAATATTCAAGGATGTTCTCAAAGTCTCTGGAAAAAAAACATCTCTACTAGCTCCTGGGGATCCATGACCGAATGTCAGTCAAAGTCTTGATGGAGCATTAACATTGAGAACATTGGTAGTGTGTGGTCACCAGGCTTTAAAAAAAAGTAATCCTCCCTCACAAGGCACTGGGTAGAAGAATAACACTCAAAAAGGGAATAATGCATTAAAGCTTAAAAGTTAAAAAAAAGCTTTCTTTGAAATGTTTACATTTACCAAATCAGAAATGGTTCATGATTGCAATCACAAGATTGTTAACCTGAATAAAATGGGACACTTTCTGCAGACAGAATAATATTTTAACTCCTTGAACAAAGTCTGCAAAGGGTTAATGTCAAAGCTGTTCAGGAAATTATTTTAAACAATAATCGGCTCTGCTTTAGTAAAGTGATTCAATGGGTTTAGTCACTTTTAGGTTCTGTCTGAAATGGAAGTGAATGTAATGTGAGTAAACATGAAGCTCATGTTACAAAGTTGTGCTGTTCTTTATCTGACTACATCTGAGAACTCAAAATGAACTCAAGAAATTTCTCAGCTTTTAAATGGTTATCTCTTTTGATGACTCTAATTTTAGATGCCTGAATTCGGTTTTCTCATTTCAGTGGAGATTGAGTCCCAATTTTCCTGCGTTGTTTTAAGTGGAGTATCAGTAGAATCTCTAAATAAATGATAGAAGCTAATACTTCTCTCTAAAGTTCTTGTTGGTTAGACTAGCGAATATATGCAAATTCCAGCAAACACAACATTTGTGAAGCAATAATACTAAGTGCACAAAATTCCAAATGCTATCAAAATGCAACAGAGCAGGATCTGTATTGATCTTGAACAGCATCTTTGCCCAGTCTCAAAATATCAGGACAACATGACCATAAAAGGTGCAGTGAACATATCATAGTTGTAAAGCTGCATCAGTCTTGTCAATTACAAAAATGGTCTGGCATGTAGTGCTCCAAATGAGTTTTCTTGCAGTTAATGTAAAGGTGCTGTAAGAAATAAAGCACAAAAATCTGTCGACACTGTGGATGAAGTAAAAACAGAAAATGCTGGAAAAGCTCAGAAGGTGAAATAGTGTCCTTTATGTAGCAAAGGTAAAAGTACATAACTGGTTTTGGGCTTGAGCCCTTCTTCAAGGCATGAGAGAATGCTGACAGGCGACCAAACAAAAAAGTGGAGGGGAGGGGGTGGGCAAAGGCATCTAGACCACAATCCAGAGTCCTTCCATTACCAAGCCAAGGGAAATCCCCGCAAACAAAAGAGGGGTTGTAATGACAAGGTGCACAGTGGTGGCAATGGTGTAATAGAGAATACATGTAACAATATTCATTTACGGAAATGTATGGTTATGACAATAAGGACATGAAAATAATTTGAAAATTTTTCTTTTTTGTAAATAATTTATTGTAAATAAGTTTATTTTTGGTGAAAAAAATTGATCAAGCAGAATGAGCCATTGGTTCTACAAGTTCCATAACCTGCTCCTGCCTACATTCCAGGTTCATCGAGAAATTGTTGCCTATTCTCAATTGGCCTGTTAGAATACATTCTGGATTGAATTTCTTGGGGAACCTAAGCCATCAAAACATGTCACCTTAGTGTGGAAAGCAGCCAGTGAAGTATTTGTGACACTGGAAGAATTGGCTTAAAGTTGCTGGCTTTAAGTAAAACAACATTTAAGAAAAACCTCTTGTGGTCTGGCCAAGCATACTGGTCTGGCCAAGCATACTGGATATAGATTTTTCATTAAGTTGTACTACATTGTGCCCGTTGAATTTGCAAGTCAATCATTTGGGAGGGAGTCAAATAACATTGGACAATGAGGATTTTTCTTCCTGAACACTTCTGGGTGTATTTTATGGATTTTGAGCTGCTGATCACAAAATCACAACATTTTCCTATCACATACCATTTTTTAGATATAACCTATTTCTGTGATTTCCTCTCATACTTTAAAAGTCCACTTCAAACATTCAAAACCATAAAGTGCAACATGTCATTGAAAATTCATTTTCTGCATTCGCACTTAAACTTCTCCCCTGCTGCTCTTGGTACAGTCAGTGATGCACATGACAAGAGATTTCACCAGGACATTACGACATAGTAAAGTGGTATCAGGGCAACTGCAATTGATCAATGCCGGCTGATTAGAGGCATCAGATGCTGAGTACAAAGGTAAAACAGTGCTAAAACATTTTAGATCATTTGAACTAATGCAATGTGTCAGCATCATTATGTGATTAAACATGCTAAATTCAATAAAAGTTAATTTAATGTTTTTCCAAGTTCCTCAGTGATACAGCAAATCTGAAATTATATTTGTGTTCAGCTTAAAGTTGTCTGCCATAATTTCCATTTTATTTTTCAGGAAGCAAACCTTTTGGGGAAAAAAAATTGTTGTCCAGTGGTATTGTGTGATGACAAAAACTACAATTGGATCCATGATGCTGCCTTGGACCTGTTACTTAGTTTCATTTGCAAGATACCAAAGAAGTTCTCAGCAGTTGAATTATGCATTTTCTTTTAAGTAGAATCAGCCAGAAAGTGAGGGTGTTTAAATAAATCAGTAGACTCAATCAGTGCACCAGACATTCAAATGCACTGAAAGAATCCACATTTTTCCCCCTCTGGTCAGCAGTGGATCAGTGAACTGAAAAATAAATCTTAAATGAGGATGGGCTCTTCCTTTGACTAACATTGAGGAATTTTTTCCACATAATATGACAAGGTTTTTTCCTTTGAGGTTTGATTCAGTATTTGGCTGAAAGACAAGTGGACTGGTCTGATTCATAAAAGCCTGTCAGAGCTGGCCATTGCTATCCAGAGAAAAATCAAGAGACATTTGAGAGGAAACACATTTTCTGCTTTGACATTATCACCTCCAATTAGCTATATAGTTCAGGTATATACTAAACTATTTTGGAATATTAAGTGGTAACCTACAACAATTATGTAAAATGGCTGGTATCAGTAAAGTTTTGTTAAACATAATTTTGTTTTGTTGATCTGCTATTGTCCACCTGAGCCCAAAGTTAAAGCCGACTCCAGAATCTTAAAAAAATATCTTGCAAGAGAACCATAAAGAATACAGATATACTTCCCTATAAATGCATTGGACAATAATGAGGACAATAATGGTGTAGATTCCAGTGAGGTGTGTCGTGAAGGAAGAAGTACCCAGGTGAAGAACTTGGAGAAAGTCATTAAGGGAGTGTCCAGGGCTAATTAGTAGAATTTTATTTGGAATGTGGCATAATTATATTTGCAAACACCATGGGAATATTTTCTCTTTATTGAATTTTTTTCCCCCATTGGCATTTGTGACTAAGCAGATGCTGTGATGGCCATCATCAGAAGGAACAGAAGTTGTAAGACTGTTGGCGAACGAGCAGTTATGACGGTGAATTTACACTATGACAAGTTGTTTTTTCTGATTGAACCATGCAAAAAAAGAGGCTGCTGAGGCTACCACCACGCTTCTGCTTCCTCCATATCCTCCTGTTCTAACTACTCAGCATGTGATGAGTGATCCCCCCCTCCCCCCAAAGTGCAGATGAGACAAGCAAGAACCTTGATACCTTTGCTGAGTACAGCAGATTTTTTTCAAATGGTCAGGTAGCAATATTATTGCTTCACCATGCTAAGGAATTGCCTTAACAGATTTTATCTGACAATATGGCTTTCATTATATGCATGGTGGGCATGAGATATGAACAGGAGTCATCTATTAAGTCATTAGCAAAAGCCATTGACCCCAGTGGTTGCTGTGGGTGGCACAGCAGACTGCCAGAGAATAAAAGCATTGTGACTGTGGCCAGGAAACTGGTCATAGATCAGCGTGATTTGTTGCCTGTGGTCACATACCAGACAGAAAAGCTCAAGATCATGAAAAACCTAGACAAAATAAATATAGAGAAACTACTTCCATTGGTGGAAGGGTCAAAAACTAGAAGAAAGAGATTCACAGTAACAGGCAAACAATAACCTGAAGAGACACAAGAAGAATATATGGCATATAGTTAGGTCTTTCTGAAACAAACGTTTTCAAAAATGAATTCCAAATGGAAAGTAGAACATGTGAGAGAAAAGGGAAAGAACCAGGAAATTGAACTACTGGGTAACTGGATTGTTCTGACAAAAAGCTGTTAGCTTGAAAGACCTCTTCTGTGTTGAAACCAATGGATAATCCTATTATATTTGTGCACTCAATTTTAGGTAATTTAAGAAGCTATTTCTGTCATTTTAATTCCAGACAGATTCAGTTAAATCTATCAGTTCCAAGAAAAGCATCAACAATTGTGGACAGATAGAGCTGATTATATCCCCTGTGATTCATAAAGATTCCTCCTCAGACTAACAGTGAGTAATATATTGAGTGCGATTGCTACACATTTGTAAATGTGGTTAGTAAGACCAAAGCTCAAAATTCTGACTTACAAAATGACATTGGTTATGAAAAGCCAATCATCCACAAATGCTTGCTAAGAACATATAAAATAGTAACAGGGACATGTCGTACTTCACATCCAAATTTTAATGAGCTCAATTTTAGAAGTGAGTTAACGCATGCAGCCGCTATGTTTTGCATTACATGCTGTTGGCAAATTTTTAATGCAATGTAAGTTTTGCGTTTGAGGCAAGACAATTGATGTGGAGAGAAAAAAAGACTTGCATTTTTGTTCCATCTCCCTCAGCCTTAAGGATATCCAGTGCAGTTGGAAAACTGAAGTACAGTACTTTAACAGTGCATGTAATACTGATCTATGAGAAATTATGAAGCATTTGGTCATTCCTTTATCTCGTGATATCTAGTCAGTTGACACTAAAACACTGCTCATATGCAAAGTGATACTGAAATGAACCAAGTTTAAAATAAGAGATAAATTATCAACAGCTGATGTTATAACATGGGGATTTCATTTTGGTTTTAATTAATTGCCCATTGAATTCTGGACTAATTAATGCAAATCTATGACTTTAACACTTGTTAATGTTCCAAATCTTATGCCTTCAACTCAAAATGACTGAGTACATTTGGCTTGGCACTTGCTGGCACAATGAACAAACTATAGAAAATTTCTCATCAGATATTTCCACTCTCACATTTCCACCAATCAACATATTAAACCTGCTACAGAAATTATGCAGATCAACTGATTAATGTAATTTTAGCAGGATTTACAGCTGAGATGCGAAGCATCTTTCACTTCAGAGCCTCGGGTCAGGACAGGCACAAGGTATGACTAGTGGAGGTAAAGAAAACTCCCAATTGGCTGATGAGATTAAAAGTCGCCAACCTTGGATGTCAATGTCATTGGAATTGAAATGGGATCATGAGCAGGAGTAGCGAGAGCTTCTCTTTTATATTCCACATTGACCTCTTCCCAGCTGATGAGATTCCAGTTTGTGTTGTATCAATGTCTTTTTGTAAACATGAACGGGGAACTTCCCATTTGTTTTGGTGAGTTATGCACTAGCTAATGTGATAATAAAACTGATCGACAAGATTCTTAGATTTAAGTTTCAATCTTCACTTCAAAAATTGAAGTTTTTTCGTCAGTTTGGAATAAGGATTTATTGTCAAAATAAATCTGTTATGGTAGCTGGGGAACTTGGATTTAGTTGATTTTTTATTATTGCACCTCTTGTATGAGATGCTAGATTATTAATGGTGACCATGAAACAAATGGATTATTCCAAATCTGGGATCTAGAGCAAAACGCAAACTGCCGGAGGAACTTAGCAGGTTGAGATAGTTGTAAATTCCCAGAAATACATTTATTTCTTTGAGAACAGGACATTGGCAATCCTCAGCCAGTCTATCTACATTTCGCCAACCCCACTACACTGTTTGAAATGTAACTTTTTGCAAACCTTTGGCAAACTGTTCAGCACTTAATTTTTATAAATTACAAATAGACAATAAATATGTCTAAGCATATATTTATTCAAGTGAAAGACCATCAATTTGAAATGTTAACTATATTTCTCTCCCCAGATGCTGTTATTCCAGCATTTTACTTTAGTCCATATTTTCAGCATCTCCAGTCATTTTCCATCATTAAGGTAAATAAATATTATCTTTCTCAATAACAGTCACAACAAAATCTCAGTCAGGGTGACAATAAGTCAGCCACAATTGGTTTCAATGTATTTGTCAGCCTGGTCTTAGTATTAATCAGTAACTAGTGATGCGCAAATTGGATGAATGTTCTTAGCTGTGGCATCTATTGTACTAAATATCCCACCAACATTAATCCAAAAGCATTGCTACTTCTCTTCCAGGAATGCTCACTTTGAAGAAGCCTTGCTTCTCTATCTAGTTGGATTTTATTTCTTCGCATTTGACCTTGCTCATCTTTATTGGATAGTGTTTCACTTCTTTTTTGATCATGTTCTGACCAATGCTTTCTTCGACGTCTTTTCTTTGCCAATATCTTCGGCTTTAACTTATTCCACGTGGGTACCAACTGATGTTACCGTACCACATTCCAGACACCATCTTGATTACCGATATCTTCCGTCCTTTTTAATTTCAGCATCAAATCGCACCCTGAGTTTCGAATTTAATGCCACACCTTGGCGTATGAATCATCTTGACCTCTCTCCGGTAGCACTGAATCATTCTTTCTTAAAGGTCCACGGTTTTCCACCTCCATGTTTTGCCACCTCCAGAGCTTCATTGTAGTTTGCTTTTCTCCTGCCATTTTGATGAAAGATGAGTAATGTTTAATTGTAACCTAGTGACTCTCTCCACAGATTCGGCCTGAGGTGCTACGCATTTCCAGCATCCTCTGTTTAACATTTACTTTGTTTTCTATCCATAGGTCCCCTGTAGAGGATTTCCAATTATTTCTGATTTTATTTCAGATGTCCAGCAACTGCATTATTTTATTTTTAGCTGCAGACCCTCCATAAGTAATTCATTTGTGTGTGGCTAATATAGTAAAAGGGATATGCTGCAGCTGAGTATAAATCACTGCCTACAGGAGCAATGTAAAGATTGAGCAAGGTTAAAAGACAAATGTAAAGAATGGCACTTTCAGCGAGAGGAATTATAATCTGGAATTCATAAGTGCAGAGCAAGTGAAAATAGAATTAATATTTATCCTCCACCTGGAATTAGAATGATTCTGACAGAGAAACAATTTGAACACCTGAAAATAGAACAGACATATTGCTGTTCACTCAATGGGCTGAATTACCCCATCCTATGCCTTTCTTTGATTCTGCAGTGGAGGGTAAGAAGCAAAAGTGAGAGGTGGGGGGGTGAGAAGAGATCATAAAATCTTTTTGCTGCAGCTTAGCAAGAATGGTTATACAGCTGCTGCCTACATCAAGATTTTTTGCCATTAGCAGAAGAGCCCGCAGTCCAAATTATCAATACTATTTGAAAGTTATAAATGAAATTCCAGTACCTTGTATTCTTCAATTTGAGAGATACTTCACATATTCTATTGACGATTGCAGTACTTGGTGATGCAACAATATTTTCGACACCACAGCGCTTTTCTACGAAGTGGGAATGTTGCAGGGTGAAAAGAATTGATGAAGCTTGATCGAGCCTCTTGCCTGCTATACAAGACTCGACAGCGACGCCCACTGCCAAATGTGTGGTCATACAAATAAAGGCGAATTACATCAAGCCATCCAGAATTGGAGCTCCAAAGTGCTCAGCGCAGAACTTCCAAAAACTTTTATCAGGCGTTCTTATGACACAGACTACTGATATACAAAGCAAACTAATCAGAAGTATTAGGACACCTTTGATCTGTTTGCAGGGAATCTGTGATCAATGAGAATGGAGAGATACAGGTCTCAGGGTGACATCCAACTCACGCTCTGATGGGAAATTGATTAACACGAGTATGACGACCTGACAGACAGGCTGGCAGGAATTCTCAGATAGAGCAACTCATCACGTTGCACATTATATCTTTGGGAGGGTAAAGTGATTAAAGTAGCAACATCAGTCAGATGATTTATAAGGAGGTGTCTTTGATCAAATCACGGTGTGTGGTTTAAGACGCTTTTAACTCTTTCAACAATGTGATAAATTATAATCCTATTTTCACGGCATGGAGGGGAAAGGAGAGTGGTTCCCCAATTCCAAGGATTATGCTGCAGATTTAGCCATGACATTGTGCATTCTTATTCCCTTTTGTCAAGCCATTCACCTACAACCAAGCAGACAGAAGCTTACATCATAGCAAAAGTAGATCCAGGAAGCTTAGTAAATAATATAGCCTGGGTTGATTAGCAACTCGATATTGCAGTGTCTAAATTTGTTTACCTCAAAGTTGTTTTGTATTGAAAGTATTACCTAGAAATATTACATCAAATTTACAGAACAGAAACCAGTTATTAAGTCCAGCTTGTCTATATTGTTATGTTCTGAAAAATCCTTCTCCTTTTTACTTTATTTTACTGTATCAGCCTGTCAGTTCTTTTCCTCTTCATTATTGTGTAACTTTAAAATACCTATATGCATTACCTTTTTAATTTAAACATCCTGTGTTGAAGCAATTAAGGAATTTTAAAGCAGCCCAAGAAATTTCTTCTCTCCTTTCTTGTAAGAACCATGACTCTTCACACCACATAAATTTCAATTCAAATTAACAGATAATTAGATTGATGAAATTTCTACCAAAGTTGATAAATATGGATCAGACAGGGTTTGTACAAAGGAGAAAATCTGCGGACAATGTAACTAGATTACTTAGTATAATACATCTCACACAAAAGAAGGGAGACCTAAGTGTAGCAGTGGCTTTAGATGCAGTAAAAGCATTTGATAGATTAGAATGGTACTTTTAGTTTAAGGTGTTTAAAAGATTTGGGATGGGACAGGAATTTATAAATTGGGTTAAAGCTTTATACAATAATCCTAAAGTGAAAATAGGTATGAATGGGCAGGTTTTTACACCATTTCCATTAACTAAATCTTGTAGGCAAGGATGTCCATTATCACCTGCTTTATTTTAGTGATTCGACCTCTTGCAGAATTGATTCAGCTTGATCCTGATATTAAAGGATTTAAAGTTAATCAAGAAGAATATAAAATTAATTTATTTGCTGATGATGTTTTAACCTACTTGACAGAACCAATAGGTTTGTATGTAAATTATATTTAAGATTGGAGATATATAGGAAAGTATTGGGTTGTTAAGTAAATTGGGATAAAATAAAATTATGCCCCTTACTATCAGGGATTATGCACAGTGTCAACAAGATACCCAATTTAAATGGCTGACAAATGGAATAAAATATTTAGGGATATGAGTAGATAAAAAGTTAGATAATGTATATAAATTGAATTATTTACTTTTACTTAAGAAAATCAGAGAGGATTTGAATAAATGGAAGATACTGCCAATAACATTATTTGGTAGGGTTAATTGTGTTAAAATGAATATATTTCCTAGAGTACAATATTTATTTCAAACTCTACCAATAACGATACCACTATTTTTTTCAAGAATCAAATAACTATATTAGAATTATACAAGAAGGGAAAAATGTCAAGAGTTTCTTTAGACAAGTTGACTTGGAAGTTTAAGTTAGGAGTTTTACAATGACCACATTTTAAAAACTACAACAGTTCAATTGAGATTTTTGGCTTTTTTTTTGATGAGGGAGAAAACCCAGGATGGATTAAAATAAAAATTGAAAAAAATAGGAGAGATGATATGAGAAGATTTTGTATATAAATGGGAATCAATTTATAACCTGGTGAGAAGGGGCACCATTGTTGAAACATTTGATTAGTATTTGGAATAAGTAAGTGATGACTTTGAAATGAAGAGTGCTGTCCTGCCTAAAATGCCTTTGATACAAAATTGACTTATTCCATTTTCTATATAAATTATATCTCACACTACAGACGTTAAATAGACTGTAATTAGATTTATCAAATCGATGTTTGAGATGTGGTCAAGAGACAGACACTTTTTTTAAACATTCTACTTGGTCCTGTCCTAAAGTGAGATCTTTTTGGTTAGATTTAGCAATTTATTTTAAGAATGGGGGTTACAGGAATTAAATTCTCACAAAACCCAGTGCTACTTTTATTAGGAAATTGTGAAGGGATAAGACCAAAATTGAAATTATCTATTTATCAAAAATAACTTGTAAAGATTGATTTAGCAGTAGAAAGGAAATACATAGCATTAACATGGAAATCAGACACCCACCTAAGTATGGAGCGATGGAACTCAGAAGTGCATAGCTGCGTTCCTCTTGAGAAAATTACTTATAATCTGAGAAATAAATATGATGTAGTTTTGAAAATTTGGTGCCCATACTTACAAATTAAAACAAATAATTTAAAGCTTTGAACCTCATTAACATCCTTGGAAGTATTAAAATATATAAATGATTAGTACTGTGTGGTAAGGGGTGTCTTTCAGCAACCAGGTTTCTATTCTTGTTTTCCTATTTTTCTTTATCTTTCTTTTTCTATACCTTTCCTTATTTTCATTTCTTTTCATTCTCTTGGTGTTTTGTTTAGGGGAGGGGTTGGGGTGTTTACTACCATCATGTATAAATAGGTTCGATACTGATATCTGTTTACTGTATTTTACATATGGCTATGATTCTATGTATGGAAACATTTTTTTAAATAAAATTTACAAAAAAAAGACAGATAATTTACTCATCTTTATTTTGAGTAGATAGTTTTGATTGAATTAAACTTGTTATTAACATCCCAGTCACAGAGAAGCTATCTCAGCAGATTAAAACAACCTACAGAACTTGGGTTTTTTTCTGTTATACCCTCAACTGCAGGGCCAGCCAAAAAAACATAAAGAGATATTTAATCAAACAATATGGCCCTAGAACCTTCTTAAAAGACAAACTATTATAATGAGAAATTATAATACTTCTACTTGTACCAAGAGTTATTTGAACAAATAGCACCCCTTTCAGCTGACTTTTGTTCAAAGGCTGAGTTAGGGTTAACACCAACCTTAATGCATGTAACCAAATGTGCAACGTGTTGAATTGGCACCACACAGTTTTGTTGGTGATCCTAGATTTCCTTAATATGATGGGTCACAAAAGCATAAATGAACTTACAATGAATGCTTCTATAAACTACACTGAAGGGTGTATTAGGAGATCATTAGTTTAAATGCTACAGGTTTATAATAATTACAGAAACATAAAATCAGTCAGCTCAGAAACACACCCTTTGGTCCACTGTGTCCATGTCAACTTGCAAGTACCTATCTATACTAATCACATTTTCTTCTCATAGTTCTTGATTGCGAACAACTTAATATTAAGTAGAAATGGGCTAGTAACTGAACAGATCATTCAAAACATGGAACCTTTTGGAATGTATCTCTCCCTCAATGTTGGACTGCAGAGTAGTTGATAATGAGTTTATTGTCATATACAAGTACAATGTACATATACACCAAAATCCTTACATGTAAAATAAAACTTAACTCCAATAGTAGATTGATAGATAATAAATATTCATAGTTTATTTTAGATGATGTATTCACAGCATGAATCTTTTTACCATTGTACCAAGACTTTGTTCCACCAAACCCACATGGTAGTTGGGATTGCTTGAGAGCCAGCCCACTTCAAGGAGATCACACACAGGCTCCTTCACCAGAATCGGAGCAGAAGCATGTAATCCTTTACGTACTGAGAAGCTGCTAAAAACAGCATTGGGTGAATTCTTATTATTGGCAAAGATCTCCAGAGGGTGTAGAATATCATGCAATGTGTCTGGAATGCCTGAATTATTTTTCAACAAAAATAGTTGGAGCAGCTCCCCCTTCAGAGTTTACTCCAAATGAACAGCCAGTGTGCTACTCAGATTAGTGGAGGTGGCCACATTTGTCTTAGTGCCAGGAAATTCATATTCAGATAGATTTTCAAGATGCTGTCAAAATTAATTTTAAAAATGATTTCTAATCCCTTAAACCAATATTCCTATTAATGCTGCTAGAGACTTATGAACAAGTTATTTCTGTTTATGTGTCCTTAATAAGTTCACATCAACTACAAAACAACTATGGGTACATACCATAAATACTTTAATAGGTGTAAAACAATTATGAGAATCCTAAATTCCTTGGTCTCCTCTTAGTATTCAAAACATGTGTTTTATTGGCATTTTTAAAGCTTGTGAGCAGTTTTTTGCCATTTATTTTGTTAAATGAGATTGTGTGTAGACTGTTAACAGTCTTACAGATCTATGGTGAGATTCTTGGCTTCAAAAGTAAGGAAACCATCCCCTCTCATGCAGAATATTAAAGATACCTACTGAAGAAGAGCAGAGTAACAATAAATTTAACTAAATCTCAACATTATGATAACTTGAAAACTTAAAGGAACTTTTGTCAAGTTCAGAAACAAATAATAAAAGTTTTGTTCAGAGAATGTTAGTGTACTGGCTATTACACGGCCAGTGAACCCAATTCAAATCTGCCACTCTGAAAGGAGTTTGAACATTTTCCCTGTGATTATGTGGGTTTCCTCCCTTGTCCAAAAACACATATGGGGTTGGTAATGTTAACTGATCACATTGGTGTATTTGGGCAGCGAGAGCTTGTTGGGGTGGAAGGGTCTGTAATTGTGCTCTGCATCTGCATGAAATTTCAGGGAAATTCACAGCAATGCCCACAAAAAATATCAATTTCAAACCCTAATTTCTGGTCCACATTGAAATTATGCTTGTTATTCTGGTAGCTTTTACATTTACCTTTCCAGCAACAAAGGACAAATTTTACAGGGACAGTATTAATGTGGAATTAATCACCCTGGAATATATTTCTGTGACTCAAAGCACGTGTTTCAGTGGATGGAAATCTTGAAATAGATGAATCACAATTAATAAACACCTCCGAATGTAATTATTGACTTGCAGTGCAAGTACAAGCAAAATTGTGAGCAAACTGAAGAAGTGAAACAAAAAAACCTTGGAGGCTGAGGGCGGGTAATATTTTGTGACTGCAAACATAAAAAAAATAGACAAATTAATTAAATAAACTGTGAATGGAAATCACAGTTTATTTTTTAACCTTAAACTGGTCTAATATCCTGGGACACCATTTAGTCTTTCGCTCTAAGCAGTGGAAATAGACAATTAAAGTCTATAAACCACAAGCCAATATGCAGAAGATGAATGAGAGAGAGAGAGAAAATAATCAATGATCCTGTCATTTCACATAGTTTATCTGCATTGAGTGGACTGGCTTGTAAAACCATATTATGTTGCCCCTTCAAATCTGAAAATATCCTCCAGCAGCACAATTTTAGGTGTTGGCACAGGGTAGGATTTGTGTTTGGACAAAACTTACTGACTTGTTCATCAAACTAGGTGGAAGTAGTGTAAGTGACAATCATTCCTAATGGTGGAGAAATCTGAAGTAGCCAGCCAAAAATGTTACAAAACAGAGCAATAATAAAGTGCTTTAGTTTAAATGTAATATTTCAATCTATCTAATTGCTAGTGGCAATGACTTGGCTTTATCGAGCTATTGTTTTACTGATATCCCTTTTATAAAGCTATAATATTTTGTCATGTTTGTATACTTTGATGAATGCAGTCTGTTCATCTATACCCAGTCTTGCTTATTGGTGTTAAATTATCTGATTATTAACTCTCTAACCTTTCTTGGAAAAGCACATGGCATCTCCTTTTGTTTCACTAAATCTATGCTACAACAAGTACATAAACTAATTTTCTGGTTTCATATTGAAATCAATATAAAGAGCACATTTTCAAATTTAATATGCCACTTGCATCAGGCTGAATGAATTGTGATCCCTGCTCACTTCAATTAGGAGGCACATAATAGATTTTGGGTGCATTATTATGAGATAATCTCATTGTTTTAAGATGACATTTGCTCCAGAATAAATGTTTCTACTTGAGTTTTCCCTGTATTGGGAAGGTATTTGAAAGTCCAAGTGAAAAGGGGTATATTTTTCAAGGGAATGTATCATACATGGACACCACTCCAGCTGCAGAAGTTGGTGCAACATTGATTCAGGATCGACACAAGGAAAGTGTGCCAGGTTGAACTCTGGGGTAAAAAAGTTGTTCTCTATTAGAGAGAATGGTTGCAAGAGTTAACATGGTTAGATTATTTTAGTACAGTTGATTTGAATTATTTGAGTTCATTTAGATGTTTTTTAAAAAAATGTTTTATTTTAAAGTAACATCTGATTTTAAAATATTCAATAAAGTTTAGATCAGATCAGTTTTGTATTTTTTTAGATGCTGTGTCATCAACACTAGATGCAGCTTAGATTTGCCATCAAGAAAATGCAGCTATTTTCTGAGTGAGATTTATTTCTGGCTCCCCAAAGACATAGGGTTTATTAGTGGGTTCTGTCAAGGTGATGACATCACTGTTTTTGGCTGGAAAAACAGGAAATGATGAGATAGAACACAGAATGGAGATTTAAAATCAGGTTGTGTATTGCAACAAAATTAACAAAACCATGAATTTTATTGTGGATTTTATGAAGGGGAGGTCTAAAGATCATGCACGTTTGTATATTGATGGGGTGAGAGTGGAGAGGATTAGTACCTTCAAGATTCTGGGAGTCTATAATTTCAAAAGACCTCGCCTGCAATCAGAACAGACAACTATGAAGAGAGCACATCAACACTTCTATTTTTGAAGAGCATGAGCAGTTGATGCATTTTGTTGCGTACTCTCTCAAACTTTCACTGGTATATGGTGGAAAGTGTGTTGACTGGTTGCATTAGGACCTGGCTTGGCAAACATAGCTCTGACCTCCCATTCATGGAAGATATGTATGTGAGATGTTGCCTCAAAAGGCACCTCTCATCATCCTGATCAAAACTCTTCTTGCTGCTACTTTCAGGAAGCCTAAAATCCAGCACCTCCAAGTTCAAGAACAATTTTTTATCCAATAACTATTAGGCTCATGAACTTTCCCTGCCTACCCTAGCTGTAAAGTACTCCAGGACTACAAAAAGACCAGTCGGCATTTTTGGAATACCACTCTATTTCATGTAATTGTAACTGTGAATATTTATTTATCTATATATATATTTTATATTTATTATTTCTCTCTGCACAATTGTCCTTTTTTTTAAATGCAAAAAAGTTCATGTTTGGCTGCAGTAGGTAAACATTTTGGGCATAAAAGATTACTAAATCCAGACTAAATCACTGATATGGACAGCAGAAAAGAGCAAGAATGTCACCCAACACTGAAATAAGTAAAAGAGTAAGGCAGCAAATGTTTGCTGTTGTGCCCTCTCTGCCTTATATACTGTTATGTCTCTGTGTTACTTGGGAGGCTTCTTAAATAACTTAGAGAGGCAAGATTCTAATAACAGAAGAGATTTTACTTACTTCCACCATCTCAGGAAAGTGTTCACACTCACACACACTATATGCCCCAGTGTTGCACTACAGTGAGAAAGGTGTATTCTTACAAAATAGTTCACATTATCCTGACTATAGAACATCCCTCCTTCTCAAGATAAAGAAAAAAAAGTGTTCTTTATCACTTTCTTTCCAGTGTAACTTAATTAACTGAACCTGTACACTAGTTTATTTATACAACTATTTTTTAAAAAATTCTTATCGATATCGCACTGGTAGCAGTATGTTGCTTCGCCATCTTGTGGATTTGGCTGTAACCGTTGGGCTCTGTTTTGCTGGTACACGTGTAGGTAATGGAGCTTGTTGTACTTCACCGGACAACTGCTGTGTTGATGTTTCAGTATTAGTGGTTGTGGACTGTTCACTTGATAGCTCACTTGATATTGGTGTTGCAGACTTTGCTGGTATTAAAGCTTTCTGCTTCATCACATTTTGTGTCGGCCGGATGTGAATTTTGTTCCTCCTCAGCTGATTGCCAGAGTCTGACTCGACAATGTACAATCTTGGTGTCTCAGATTCTCTAATGACCTTTGCTGGGGTCCATTTTTTCAACTTCGGCTCTTGAATATGCACAAGCTGACCTCTGAAGAGTTCTGGCAATGTTTGTTATAATCCTGGCATCCTTCTTCTTTCATGTCAGCCAGTCTTCTTCTGGTTTCTTCCTCGTCTACTGGAGGGTGCATTTTGCTTAGCAGATTTGTTTTGTATCTCTTGCCATTTTTAGAAGTTCTGCCGGGGACTTCATGTCAGCACTTAAAGGTGTTGCTCGTAATGATAGACGAGCGAGGTCTGGGTCATCTTTTGTTTTGTGACACTTAACTAGTGTGTGTTTTACAGTTTGCACTTGTCTTTCAATGAACCCATGACCTCTGGGGTAGTGTGGGGATTATGTAGTGATAACAAAACCATATTCTCCAGCCAGCTTTCTGAATTCTTGTGACATGAACTGCGTTCCATTGTCACATATTACTTGCTTGGGTATTCCTTGTTCAGCAAGGAGTGCTCTCATTTCTGAAGTGATAGTTGCCACTCTCAGGTCTTTCACCCTTTTGATGAATGGAAACTTGGAGTAGTAGCAGGCTACTATTAAATACCACTCTTGATTCTTGGTGAACAAGTCTGCTCCCACAGTGCGCCATGGCATAGCAGGTACTTCTGTGGAAATAATTTCCTTTTTTTTGTTGTGTGCTTCTGTTGATGCTTTTGGATATCTTCTTCATCTGAATCTCATAATTGACAGAGATCAACTGCAACTCTTGTCAGCTATCCAGACCTAGAATTGCTGGTCAATCAGCGTCTACCATGTAAAACATACAGAGGATGTTCTTTCCCTTATGGCAGCCATTGATCTGAGCTCTCCCTAGCTGCTTGATCATGGGTCAACCATAGGCTGTTAATATGACTTTTGCTATTTCCAATGCACCATCTTATGGATACCCTTTTATTATTTCCTCTTGGAACATCTGGTAGTAGAGTCTGAGTGGAAGGACATTGCTTTGTGATCCAGTATCCAGCTTCACCTTTAAGTCAAATATCGTAGGCTTGTTCTGGATTGTCCCCTGTATTTGGATCCTTGTGTGCAACACGCTTCCTTCTTTCATCTCACCCGACATCTCGTGAATGTGTATGGATTCTATGTCCAGTATCTGGGTGTCGGAGTCATCGTTGTTGTTTCCTTTTATGTGGTGGATCTTCTTCTTGTCTTCTTTCTTTACTGGTATTACAGTTTTCTTCATACCAGACTTGTACATATTTGCCCAATAGTTTGCTTTACCAGAGGCTCTACATTCAGAACCGTATGCAGGGCATTTGTTTTGGTCAATGAAGAGGTGTTGTCTGCAGCATTTCCTGCTGGTCTTGGGGGTTTGCACTTTTCTGATTGTGTTCTTTATGTATTACCCTTCCTTCTCTTTGCTGTGGGTGGGTCTGCATAGATAGGGATTTCATTTGCATTCTCATGGCTTCAAAGGCTCTGCCTGTGTCTATACCCTCGGCCGGCTTCAAGCTATCCTTCCCTATAAGAGACTTTTGCACTTTGGGATGGACATTCCCCCATATTAGTTGATCAACTAATCTTTCCTCTAGATCCTTAAATCTGCATTTTGCAGCAACAATTTTTAGTCTTGTGAGGAAGTTACCAAGAGTTTCATCAGTCTCTTGTATTAAGCCTTGAAATTCATAGCATTTAATTCTATGATTAGACCTGGGTTCAAGGTGAGAAGCAACTTTGCAAATATCTGCTCTGGATCATTTTTCTCCACCTCTGTAAGCTCCCAGATATTAACAAGTCAAGGCTTCACTCCCCTGTCCAGAGAAGTATGTAACTGACCTTCTCCTCTGCTGTTGGATTTTTAAAATAGCTTTTGAAAGCTAAATTGCACTTCTGCTGAAACTTTTTAAATGATTCAACAAATGTCTTCAGCCTTCCAGTCCATCACTGGGTGAGCTGCTATTGCTCAAGCCATTTTTTTTTTAGTAATGTTTGTTTCTTTTCTTCCCCTTTGTATATCAGTGACTTACAATCAATTGTATGGCTTTATTCTTGTTCTCTTAAACTGCTGGCACCATGTTATGTCTCTATGTTTCTTGGGAGGCTTCTTAAATAACTTAGAGATGCAAGACTCAAATAACAGAAGAGACTTTACTTACTGATGCATTCCACCATCTCAGGAAACTGTCCACACACTCCCATATATACATATGTTCCACAATGGTGCACTACAGTCACTACAGTGAGAAGGATGTATACTTACGCAGTTACAAAATAGTTCACATTATCCTGACTATATATCAACTAGTCCTTATCTACCTATTTACCTCTTGTCTGTGGGCCTGTTCTCCTACCTCTGTCACCCTCCCCCACCATCATTTTATTCAGGCATCTACCTTCATTTTGCTTAAACCCTGATGAAGGGCTCAAACCAGAAGTAATGATATGTATCTTTATCTTTGCTATATATAGTAGATTCATTGTTTGATCTGCAGAGTTTGTCCAGCATTGTGTTCTCACTGAAATCAGAACTGATTTAATTTAATTTAATTGGAACAAATGTGTCTTCAACTGTCAGTTGAAGACCAGTTGCTGAGCTGGGCTGGATGCTACTTCAAATGGTTGCCTCATAAACCCAAAAGAGATTATAGCAATCACTTAATCTTGATAATTATATTTTTGAACTGCATTACAGTGTGGTTCAGAACAATGGATTTATACTTCTGTTGTTTCGATTTGAATCCAACTCAAACTAAAAGGATCAATGATCTTCACTTTAATACCCTTAAGGGAAACTTGGAGATACAAGTCTACAACATAACAGTGCCTCTAATGGTCACTAATTGACAATAAATTGGCTGCCTCTCTTAAAAGCAAAAGAATGGCCCATTTGGGAAATGAAAATGTTCTAGTTGTACAGTAAGGAGGATCAGGTTAAGACAGATTTGGGAAGACCACATTCCATGTTCCTGTCACACATTTCTTTAAACATTTCGTTCACAGTGATCTTGTCATACACATTTTAAGGATTCTTTATGATTCTGAAACACTTTGTAAACTGATAGAAATTTTAAACCCATTCCCATCTCTCATCCTTATGATTGGATTTCTGTCCTTGTTGCTCTGTGATTCCAGATATGCAGTTGCATGCATTCCTCCATGTTGTATTCATCCTGTGGGAAGCTCATCTGGCAGTCAATGCTCAAAATACATTCCTTCCTGGAGCCTGCCCTCCCTGAATTCCCCAGCCTTCTCTTTCTCTCTTAATTGACACTAGCTAAACATTATTATTTAATTCAAATTGTGCTTTTCTCCTTGGATCCCTTTACAAGATTGGCTCGCTGAGACTCTTGCACTTTCAATTCAGTTCACCTCTCGAAAGTCAAATTAAACTGTGATAGATTAAATGCATTCACAATCAAAAACAACAAACGTAAATTAAATGGACATATTTGGTATATAAAACAGTTATAAACAAACTCAGCTCCAGTTAAACAGTCTGTACTCAAAACTGCAATTTTTTTCAACCACATCTATAGGGACCCATTTTTTTTAGGTGTCCTTATTGAATGTGCAAATTAATAAAGTAATGACTGCCAAAGGATCCATGTACAAATGTGGCCAGGCCTGTAAAATTTGCAGAATGTTACTAATTTTAAAACAAGGAAAGATTAAATTTTCCCCAGAGGAGCATTATGACTGACACTAACCCAGAGAAAATTTCCAGCATCATACTTAAAGATCAATTTGTTATAAGAAAATGATTAAAGCTTTTGCCCCTTTGTATTTTGTGCTTTTTCATTTACCACTGAGATTGTCAGGGTATTTAAATTTTGAACCATTGCTCTATATTGTAGGGTAAAGAAATTAATTAATCTAGAGTGCCTCTGCAATTACACCATTTTGAATGTATTCAAGAGTAATTGTTTTAGTAGCCTTGCTGTGAAAGATACAAAGTCTTTTAAAAGGAAGATCCCGTTTAATGTCACATCATACTGACTTAATGTCATCATAATTGTTGTTACAAAATAAAATGGGCCAGATTTATGTGCGTGAGTTTTACTGGGGCTTTCTATGTTACTAGTGCAAGCGCTTTGAATAAAGAATAGTAAAGTGCATCATTGTCTAATTGAGCTTGATTGCTTGCCAAAACCAAAACTAATTAGACCTCACTGTAGGTACAGTTGACTCCTGATAAATGCATGCTTACTTTTGCCAAGAAATTTGATGCTTGGATCAGAATTATGTTTGGATCAGGTTTTCTCTCAACTGCAGATAAACACTACCAAATTGTAAAACTCTTTCTCTCAGTTGAGCCAAAACAATGGCAATCCTGAATTAAATGCAAACAATGTTTTGGTTATGTAACACGTGCTATTATTTGGAAGATGATAGCATCAATTGGTGAGCTGGATATTGAAAAATAAATCCATAATTATGAAGTAATTCTGTCTCTAACAAAAATACTGCCCAGTAAAAGTATGAGTTTATCCCCCCCCCCACTTTTTATCAGATGTCTGAATGGCAAGTCATTTTCAATGTAGATTTCTGTTACAAGTGAAAAATGGAAAAACAGTGCCATGGATAAACAAATATAGTCAACATTGTTGAATAAAGCAGCAAATATATCACTACATTTCAGTGCATAAAATCAATTCTGTTTGCAATTGGCAAACAAGTGTGGAAAGGATTGTCAGCTTTGAGATACGAGACCTTTTGCCTGACACGCCAGTTTCACTAAGTGCAAATTTGGTAACTGCAGAAACCCACATTCAGTCTACATTGTCTCGCATAGCATGCTGTGTCCCACTTTGTATAGACCTGTTTAGACAACTTATTGTTATTGCAATAGGAAGCAACAACTGATAATCATAATCTGGTATATTATAAGAAATATGTAGAGAATAATGCAGCAGAACTGGGATAAACCATCTGTCACTTTCTATTACATTTTCTCTCTGATGGAGATTGAATTATGATAGATTCCTTTGACTGAAGCAAAATATTCATAAATATGCATGTCAAAGCTGGAAAGTTGGAATAAATCAAATGTTTCTCTCTTTGGTTACTTCCCTGCTTTTCTCACTATATTACAAATGTTGGAAAACATACCTGAAACTAAAATGGGCAAATGTCATGGCAATTTTATGACTAGGAGTATCCTATGAAAATACTATTTGTGTGAGTTTTGCTGCCAAAAAGGTGATCAACAAACATCGCCAGAACTTAACTCTTTGTTGGTTGCTTTGGAGATGAGGCAAAATGTGGAGGGAAGGGAAAAAAAAACTGACAGGGCGTGGAATCAGGAAGGGCTGAAGAAAAGAATTTTGAGGTGGGTAGTAATACCACACTATTGAGCAGCCAGTAAAGTACCTTTGCCACGGTGAAGTATCTATGCTGCAGTGACTTGCTTTTTATTCACTTATATAGTTGCTTGCAGGCAATAATTTCCAGTACAAGTTCAGTTGTATTTAAGTCCTTTATTGTTGTCATACCCACACTCCTGTTCGGCTCCGAATCATGGGTCCTCTACCGGCACCACCTACGGCTCCTAGAACGCTTCCACCAGCGTTGTCTCCGCTCCATCCTCAACATCCATTGGAGCGCTCACACCCCTAACGTCGAGGTACTCGAGATGGCAGAGGTCGACAGCATCGAGTCAAGGCTGCTGAAGATCCAGCTGCGCTGGATGGGTCACGTCTCCAGAATGGAGGACCATCGCCTTCCCAAGATCGTATTATATGGCGAGCTCTCCACTGGCCACCGTGACAGAGGTGCACCAAAGAAAAGGTACAAGGACTGCCTAAAGAAATCTCTTGGTGCCTGCCACATTGACCACCGCCAGTGGGCTGATAACGCCTCAAACCGTGCATCTTGGCGCCTCACAGTTTGGCGGGCAGCAGCCTCCTTTGAAGAAGACCGCAGAGCCCACCTCACTGACAAAAGGCAAAGGAGGAAAAACCCAACACCCAACCCCAACCAACCAATTTTCCCTTGCAACCGCTGCAACCGTGTCTGCCTGTCCCGCATCGGACTGGTCAGCCACAAACGAGCCTGCAGCTGACGTGGACTTTTTACCCCCTCCATAAATCTTCGTCCGCGAAGCCAAGCCAAAGAAAAAATTGTTAGCACACAAGACTTGTAACCTTCTTACCTAATATTCTATGTAGCAGATTCTTAACAACAAAACATTCATCTAAAGTTAATGAGACCTAAATGATAATCAAATAATACTTAAACGACATTTAAATGGTCAACAGAAACTTTCAACTGCTAACTCTCCCTGCTCTAACTTCCAACTGTCGATGCCAGCTATAGAACCTCATTTTAAGCACGTGCATAACTCCTGCACATGCTCCTTGATGCGTTGTGCTGGCCCCGGCTCCAACCGCAGAGCTGGCCCACAATGCCGGCTCCCTGGCTGACACCTCAGCCGCTGGGGCTGAGCCCACTGCGCATGCACCACCACGCCCTAGCTCCATAAACAGAGTCAGCCCTACAGGAGGAGGCCTACAGATCCTGGTGGATACTACCTATGCCCGTGACCGCAACAGATAAGGACCGAGCCTATGGCTCATACATCTACCATCCAGGGACGCAGATTGCATCTTGTTGCTACCTTCAGAAGTGCATTCTGCAGTAGGCAACACATTAAATTTGATGCAGGGGAATTAGTGATTTTAAAATTGATGCGCCCCTGGGGATCTTTTAATTCACATATGGTTCCCTATTTTCTGCATAATGTGCTCTTTGTTTACTGTAAGCTAACATTGAAGGACATGGATTGTGACTTTTAAGAACCATATTTGATTGGTAATCAGAAACTACTGCTCACATTGATGATGTCATTATGTGTCTCAATAAGAAAAATAACATGAGAACTAAATTTATCACGACAGGAAGTCAATTTCTTAATTGATATGATTTCAAAGAGAAATGAGAACAAACATAGGAAAATATTTTGATGTACAATTTACAAATTAAAAACTCATATTTGTTTTGTTCCTGATCTAATATCTAGATAAATGCCTCAATTTATTAATTCAGAATCCTGTACATTTTATTATCTGCAATGCAGTAAGTAAATAATAAAGCCAATTAGTATTTGTGCTTGGGTCTCTGAAAGGAGTCTTGAAATTATGACCTTCTGATTTAGAGGTGAGAACACAACATTGAGCTGATGCACAGGCACAAACTTTGAGCTTAATATCAAGAATCAGCACAGAAATAAAGAGGTAGTGATCCATTCTATCATTTATAAAGCTGGGTCTCCTCCCTTCCTGCATGGCTTGGATATTGCTAATGGTTTGCCCAGAGTGGTGGGAGAAAAAGCTTTTAAATACAGACATGGATATCTACTTAACTGAGGTACGTGTATGACATAGGGGCATGGTGGGCCTCATTTTATTTTGAGAATGCTGGCAGACTGACAATGCAGGAAACAAGCCTGGGAGATTTGGAAGGAAATTAGCAGCAACAAAATGGGGTTAGCAATAGATTTTGTAACAATGATTTAAGATGCTGGGCTTTCCCTACAGAGATGTAGTTGACTGAAGCTAGCTGTCGTTATTTTCTTTCTCACATCCAGCTGTGAGACCATTCCAGGAATGGAGCCTGGAAGTAGAGATTCAACATCAAACCTGCTCAATCTGGCCAGCACCCAGATGCAAGAAAGCCAGCCCCAAAGGTAATGTCATGGGAGCTGAGACTTTTTTTTGACTGCAATTTTCCAGCAGTCTAAACTCTCTCTGGCTGTTCAGAAGACAGCTGGAGCTACAGATTCTTCACATATAGTGAAGAATCTTCAATCTTCACATCATATAGTGCCAAGCTTTTATGTACAATGCAAGTCAAGTTTCAAAAGAAAATATATTGCAAATGAAAACTGTCGATTTACAGCAAGTTGGAATAAGTCTGTGTAAATTTGTGGTTTTCCTACAGGACCCACCACGTGATCGACTCACCAAGACACAAAGCAGCTCAAACATCTGCTGTGTTAACCAATGGTGTGTAATGCACCTAGACACATTTTTTTCCATTATTTTCATTCACACATGTTTAACACTAGTGTTTGTGAGGTTTGCTTCAGTGCATCTTAAAAGGGAGAGAGCCTGTGGAATTTTGTGGTGGGAACTTGACTCAGGTTGGTATCCTTTACACAAGTTACTTTTTCTCCCAACTTGATCTGCCAACCCAGCCCAACACCTTCCCCCAAAAAAACAACCAGCCGACTGAACCCCACCTGCAGCCCATCAATCTGCTGATGTGACACTTCAGGCAATCATAAATCTGATGCTTGACTCGCTTCTCCTTTCACAGAACCCCCAATTTCAGGGCCAAGCACCAGCCTTGCTGAACAAGTCATGATTATGCAAGACTTATTCCTCCTTTTTTGACTTGTGCCATTCTGAATTTGCCTAGTGGTGCACTCTCAAGCAAACCATGTTTGCCTTAAACCAAGTTTTTAGTAAGCCTAAAGAGGAGCTTTTTAAAATTTCCTCGAATTTGAATATTAATGTATTGCTAGCTCACTTACCCATTTCCCAATCCCCCCCCCCCACCCCCATTCAGGATAACTAATCACCAAGTAGATATGGGGCCTTTTTATTGAGTCACAGATCTTTACAACATTGAAACAGACCCTATGGCCCAGTTTGTCCATGCCAATCAAATTGTCTACCCAAACCAGTCCTGTTTGCCTGCATTTGGTACATATCCCCCTTAAGCCTTTCCTACCAATGTATTTGTCTCAATGTTATCATTGCCTCCACCTCTACTACTGCCTTTGGCAGTGTGTTCCATATACCCACTACCCTCGATGAAAAAGGTGCCACTCAGTTCCCTTTTAAAAACTTTTCCCTCCCACTTTAAATCTTTGCTCTCGACAATTAGATTCCCTTACCCTGGGTAAAAGGCTGTGGCCATTCGTCTCATTTATGCTCCTCTAAAAGGACACCTTTTACACTTCAGGATGAGTCCCAGACTATTCAGCTTCACCATGTAATTCAGGCCTACCAGTCCCGATAACATTCTTGAGAATCTTTTCTTCACTCTTTCCAGCCCTTCTACCTCAATTTCTTCAAACCAAGGTTTTTGTAACTTCTGTGGATATTCAGCAAGAGCCCCTTATATATATATATATATATATATATCTGCACATGGCTCTGTTGTAAGAGTGGGAAAAGCCACAGTAAAATTCACCTTCTGTGTCTGGATATTATCATTGTGCCTTTTAATCAAAATGTAAACCTATTTCAAAACATATTCACACCTGTCAGTGTGTTCAGTTTATTTATTCTGGAAGGCTGAAGCCAGAACAAAAAGTGTTGCACTCATGTATACATCAGAGAAGAACTACATGTGTCTAAATTGCTGAGTACTTTCAGCATTTTATATTCTTGGTTTAAATATATTGCTTTTGATCCTGTCATTCCAGTCACCGATGGGGAATATGTTCAGTTGGGCCTCACATCCAAACAATGCAGAACTCCAATAATTTCAGATTCAGTTTTATTGTCAGAGTAGATACATGACATCGCATATAACCCTGAGATTCTTTTTCCTGCAGGTGTGGCAGAATTACACTAACTGGTAGAGCAAAGAAAAACTGTACACAGCATATTCATGTAAATAAAGAATTGTAAACAGATCATAATTTACATTAATGATCTGGATGAGGGGATTGGATGTAATATCTCCAAACTTGCAGATGACACTAAGCTAGGAGGGGTTGTGTGCACGGAAGAGGGGGTCAGGAAGCTCCAGTGTGATTTGGATAAATTGAGGGACTGGGCAGATACATGGCAAATGCACTACAATGTGGATAAATGTGAAGTTATCCACTTTGGTAATACAAACCGGAGGGCAGATTACTATTTGAATGGCAATAGATTAAGAGATAGGGAAGTGCAGAGAGACCTAGGGGTACTTGTATACCAGTCTCTGAAGGCGAGCATGCAGGTACAGCAGGCGGTTAAAAAGGCAAATGGTAGGTTGGCCTTCATATCAAGAGGGTTTGAGTATAGGAACAAGGATACCTTACTGCAGTTGTACAGGGCCTTGGTGAGACCACACCTAGAGTATTGTGTGCAGTTTTGGTCACCTTATCTAAGGAAGGATGTTCTTGCAATGGAGGGAGAGCAGAGGCGATTCACCAGGCTGATACCTTGAATGGCAGGAATGACTTATGAAGAAAGATTGCGCAAATTGGGATTGTACTCACTGGAGTTTAGAAGATTGAGAGGGGATCTCATAGAGACATATAACATTCTGGCAGGTCTGGACAGAATGGATGCAGATGGAATGTTTCCAAAGATGGGAAAATCCAGAACCCGGGGCCATGGTTTGAGGATAATAGGCAAACCATTTAGGACTGAGATGAGGAGGAATTTCTTTACCCAGAGGGTGGTGAATCTGTGGAATTCATTGCCACAGAGGGCAGTAGAGGCAGGTTCATTAAATATATTTAAGAGGGAATTAGATCTATTTCTTCAGTATAAGGATATTAAAGGTTACGGAGAGAAGGCGGGGACAGGGTACTGAACTTTAAGATCAGCCATGATCTCGTTGAATGGCGGAGCAGGCTCGAAGGGTCGAATGACCTACTCCTGCTCCTATCTTCTATGTTTCTATGTTTCAAATGTAAACAAACTGTGCAATACAGAGAGAATAAAAATTAAAATCAATAGAGTGCACAAGAGTCCTTAAATGAGTCTCTGACTGAGTTTGTCATTGAGGATCCTGATGGTTTAGGGGAGCAGCTGTTCCTTAACATGGTGGTGTGAGTCTTGTAACACCTATACCTCTTTCCTGATGGCAGCAGCAAGAACAGAGCCTGTAGTGGGTGGTGTGGGTCATTGATGATTGCTGCTGCTCTCCAACAGCAGTATTCCCTGTGGGTGTTCTTGATAATGAGGAAGGTTTTGCCTGTCATGTCTTGGGCTGTGTCCACTACCATCTGGAGGACTTTATGTGTGTTCCCATACCAGACTGTGATGCAATTCTGCAGAAAATTTCCAGGGTTTCTGATGACATACCAAACCTCTGCAAACTACTGAGGAAGTAGAGGCGCTGATGTGGTTTCTTCACGATGCCATTGTTGCATTGGGTCCAGGAAAGATCCTCCGAGATAGTGACTCCTAAGAACTTAAATATGTTTACCCTCTCCACCTTGGATCTCCAATGATCACTGGATTATGTACCTCTGGGTTTCCTTTCCTGAAATCAACAATCAGCTCAGTCAACAGAGTGGAAGGTTGTTGTTGGTGCACCATTCAGCCAAGTTTTCAATCTCCACCCTGTATGCTGATTCATCCCCTTCTTTTATACAACCCAAATTTGTAGATGGTGTATTCCTAACTAAAAGATAATCTGCTTTTGCTTTCTCTTTATTTCTAACTAATAATTAACTCTCAAATTAGTCACCAAAACTGGACACTCCAGTTCGACTTAATAACTTGTGCGGAACCTCATTAAAGTCCTTCTGTAAACCCAAATACACCATGTTCACTGGCGATCCCTTATCCATGATATTAGCTACAACCACAAAAATGGTCAAACTTCACTTCCTATTCACAAATCCATGTTGACGATCAGTTCTACTGTTATTTTCTAACTGCCCTATTATCACATATTAATGATTTCCACCAGCCTCTTGATTTCCAAGGTCAAGTTAAGTGATCTGATGTTCTTTGTTTCCCTACTTTTGGAACTTGGACTTTGGGTGAATTACACCAAGGTGCCCATTTTATTGTCCTTGAAACCATCTTTCATTTCCTTGTATTAAAGAGCCTATTTCAATTGTTCCAGTAAAAGTAACAAATTACAGGTACGGCCAAGAAATCAGGCATCTTGTGTCCACCAAAGAACCTGACACCAGAGACAAATATATATTAGCTCTTTTGAACCCATTCTGCAAACAAATTAAAAGAAACTATAAAGAAAATAGGTATTAATTATAGAAATATTAGTGACATTATGGCATTGATTTAGAGATACAGCAGCATTACAGACCTTTCTGGTCCATAAGCCTGTGCTGCCAAATACACCATGTGATCAATTAACCTATTAGCCTTGTGCGTCTTCAGAACATGGGAGGAAACCAGAGTATCAGAAGGAAACCCATGCAGACACGGGGAGAAGGTACAAAGTCATTACAAACAACACCAGAATCGAGCTCATATCCCTGGCGCTGTAGTAGCATAAGGTTCATCATTATGCTAACAGCACCCAAACAAATATTTTATATTGGAAAATATAAAATATCCATTATAATATTTTCTGTTCTTTTAGTTATATTAATTTGAGGAAAAGTAATCTTGAACACATTAAACAAAGTACAAGAAAATAACATTCAAAACATTAACTGTAACTCATTTTAGGCCAGTTACATTCGCTAAGGTAGAGTTGGTTAAATCAAATAAAATAATTAATTCACAACTCCAGGAGGCATTGTTTGGTACCAATGAGCAACCATTATATAAATGACAAGAATACCAAACCTCATTCCTTCTCTTTTAAGGAAAACCACATCAAGCAACAATTTTAAACAAGCCCGAACAAATTATTGTAAACTGACAGGCGACAATACACCGTCGGAATTCCATTAGTTAAAACACTAAAGAAAGCCCATTACTTTGGAAAAGTGGCATAGAAACACACATATCAGACTGAACAGAGATACCCAGAACTGGGTTGAAGAGCGGTATTTACAGGACATGACTGATAAGATGATTGCACAGCCCTGCGTCAAAAGGACTGTGTACAAATCCAGCACCACACAAAGATTTAATTGCTTTTCAAACTTGCTGAAGAAATCCACAAACACGGTTCTAAAGTCTTTTGTGGAACCTATTGATTGATCATGGGTGTGTTCTTAAATCAGCTTACAAATTTCTCTGAGGGATTTTTAAATCATAAGCCCCTTTCACACTGACACCTTGTCCCAGTAATTGACGGCCAGTATATTGGTTAAGGGTCCAGTGTGAAAGCTTTTTAATCTGCACCCAGGCATTGTCAGACTCTGGGGATGATATGACCAAGGTGGTATCATCCCTGGTGTCTGATGATGCCTGTGTGCCGATTAGACCAGTGTGAAAGGGACATAGGGTACCTGTGATAAAGTAGTGGCACGTTGATTACGTTTTCGTGTGAGTGCACAAACGTGAAGGAAACAAAAGATTAAAAATAAAGTATAAACTTTTCCGACCTCTATAAACCTTTATAAATGTCTAAAGGATCGTGCGAAAGTTGCAGCAGGAGAGAAAGAGATGGCGGATCTGCATCTCAGAATTCCCTGTGGCAGAGAAACCCTTTCATGAGTGTTCCAATGAGAACTCCATGCATACAGCCCTTTCCCTGCCGCATGGAATTCTGGGAGGGCAGTTCTGCCATTGCTATTTCCCCCAATCTATATAAATTGTGCACCACTGCCGCTAGAACTTTCCCATGGTGTTTATAAATTGTACGGCTATACTTTTCCACAGTATTTTATAAAATTATGAAGGTTTGTATAGGTCGGCACAACAGGGGGCAAAAGGGCTCATTCTGTGCTGCACATAATGCTTAATTATGTTCTAATTAGACATGATACATTTTGTTTAAATGGAAGATCATAATACATTGATCAGGATTTAGGGCAGGTCCACCATTGCTTGATACGCTACTTAGACGTCACCAGTGGAGGATAGAATCCCCTATCCCCAGGGATGCCTTGTGATAAGCATGAAAGGACACAGAGAATTGATTAACTGTGGTCCAGTGGAAATGGCAAAAACGGCTTCCTTAACTGGTTCACTGAATGGCCAATTTACTGGGATGAAAAGGGCTATTGAGAATTCTACAAACCTGAGCAGGATGCTAGGAGTGGCCATTCATGAAGATGGCCTTAGCACAGGAGCTGTCCTTAAAGTGCTACATGAATTTATGCTAGGAAAAGAGCCAAGATTATTAGAGCATTAAGGGAGCCATTTCTGTGAAGCAGCCAACTTGGCATTGGAGTAAAGCCATGAAAATGCAGGATTAGGCCTGTGTGATGGGCCATTGATGGAAATAATAGAGATGGAATATACTTTTCTTACTTGAATGGCTGCAGCTGCAACAACATTCAAGCTCTACAATATCCTGAAAGAAACATTCCACTTGATCAGCCCCTCCCCCTATATCCACTGGGCTCAACTTCAATGTACCATGGCTGAGCTGCATGCAGTCAACAAGATGTAATGATGGCACTTAAAGATTCCCTCAGCAAAGCCTGCAATCTCAACATAGTGTGAGAGACACATTGCGTCCAAGTACCCTTCCAAGTTGCACATTGGCCTGGCTGACCACTATAACCGCAGGCATCTATTCACTTGGATTGCACATGGAGAGAGTTGTTCATCACATGCAGTCAACATTTCTTAAGTCAACAAGGTAAGCTGGTCTTTCTAGTGTCAACCACTTTCTGTGAGTGACTAAAAAAAACAACTTGCTGACGAAAGGGGAAAAAAAACTAGAGAGATGCTATCCTCAAACTGAATCCCAAGGTTGGTATGAAGGTTAATGCTCAGTCATTGATACTTCACCTCTCTATATTTACTCCATTTGGCTTGACCATGTAAATAAAGCCTCTTTAAGATCAACAGAATGATTAGCGTATGTCAAGATTAAAAGTTTAATTGCAAAACTTGTTTATATTCTTTGAAGTCTTAGTGGTAAGAGTTCCTCATAAAATGCATGTCAATAGATTGAGTTAAAACATAAAGGCATACATCTTTATTGCATATTCAATTTACTAACTAGGAAATGCAAGAAACAAGGAAAACAATTCTGCTGCTTTGCTTTTCAAACCAAAACTGTGCATTTCAGACACAGTACGCATTTAAACTGCTGTAAAAAGAGAAAAATCAGATTTTTTTTTCACAGAATCACTCATTTCAATGTATATCATCAACCTTACTGCCAAGGAGGAGTCTGTTAACAAACAAAAAGACAACCAAGTGCAAAATGCTGGTGCTGCCAGAGTTGCTGTAACTGAGGTGCTGTGGCTGACACAGCGCTCCTGAGGTGCTCAACCGCTGAGTTAGACTGTCATCAGCTCCGTCCAGGCTTTAAACAGCTGTTAATGGAACTAGTAGTGGTTTTATTTTAAAAATCCTGACGCCGTGGGGTCTGCGCCCAAGATGGCTTCACCTATGATTCGCAGCAGTCTCCGGGGAAGCAGAGGACTGGTGCAGGGCAGCAGAAAAAGGGGAGAACAACGCCTGTTTGAGAAAGAGAAGCAGAGGAAATGACCCACAGGACAGTGACCACTGTGGTGGACCAGTGAGAAGTTCTGCAGTTGAAGAAAAACACTGGTCGCTCAAAGCGAGGAACCCACATAGGCTGCAGGCGACTGCGATCAAGGGATTCACATCAGGTTGTGGACTACTGAAAACTGGCAGAAGCGCTACCAGGTCTTGGAAGTGTATGCGAGAGGGTGCCAAGGGTTCCTGATTGTATCAGAGGTTTCGACCTGTAGCTCGGGCTGATAATGGTGGCTGTGGCGGCTGCGGCAACACTGGAGTCAAATCCACGGATACTTGGGAACTCTGACGGGACTCTTGTTTCTCTTTCTCTGACTATAAGAGGCGCTTCAAGCAATTTTTGCCGATGGTGAGTACCAGTCTGCCTCACAGCAGACGAAAACAAATTCCATACATTCTCTTCAACACATGACAATGAGATGAATCTTGAATCACGAGGCTATTTCCATTCACCTTGATCACTAAATACCCTCATATTTTCAGTGCCCACCCATAATCAGTAATGTGAGCAGGGTTTTTTTAACAAAACAAAATAATTCCAGGATAACTTTGACTTCTGTTTCCCACTGTAAATGAGTAAAATTAAAATCAATGGCCTATGGAACAAACTCAATTCTGTTCAGAGATGAAATTTATGAATGCATGAGAATAAAGTGCCACTTGGGCCTGACATCATGTAAATATTAGATTTATTTTCATGGATGAATAAAAACACATGTTACTGAAATCATTACTTCCTTTAACTGAAGGTTAGCCCTTGATGCAAGTACTGTATTCCTACTGCAGTTGGAAGCTATGCATATTGCCCAAGGAAATAGCTATCAACCATGCCTTAGATGGCAGCACCAGCTTATACAGAAAATGCAGTCATAATTGAAGGAAAAGAGCAAAATATATTTTGGTGCATTCATGTTCTTCTTAAGAAAGGGCAATGTCAATGTTAGTAGCCAAGGTGAATTTTACCCAGCCTTTACACAAAGCACACATTAATTGCTCAGCAGTGTATACATTTCTGTTTGAAAGTAATCTGGTCCCAATAAGAAATAAAAATAAAACCACTGCAGATGTCAAAATCTGAAATAAAAACAAAGAGTTGGGAACAGCATCTTGAGAAAAAAATAAA
The DNA here is from genome assembly GCF_036971445.1 of Narcine bancroftii. Classification (NCBI taxonomy): domain Eukaryota; kingdom Metazoa; phylum Chordata; class Chondrichthyes; order Torpediniformes; family Narcinidae; genus Narcine; species Narcine bancroftii. The sequence continues at coordinate 192,032,153 of NC_091474.1, forward strand.
GATTTTTGTAAGTTCAAGAAATTTCATCAGAGCTGAGAAGAGCAAAAGCGAGTTAGTTTTCATTAGAAGAGAACATGGCGGAAAGATGGACACAATCAAGAAAATATTTTGGATAGAGTGAGACCAATTGGAACATGGAACAGCACAGGAGCAGGCCCACTGACCTACCAGTCTGCCCCATGATGTCCAAATCATACTCAAAATCTGCTATTTTCACCTCCAATCCTGTCACATTTGTGTGCAGTCAAATCCCTGTCATCTGAAATTCAGTCAACTGGTAGCCTCATGATACCGGCAAAACATTGCGGAAAAAACGAAAGGTTAAAATTGGCACCCTCTAGCGGTTACTTTACCAATCACGCAACACATTATCTCAACTAGCTGGAAAATTCACTGATTCAGCATCCCCAGAGATGTTGGATACTGGGGGTTTTACTGTATTTATAACGCAAGAGGCTTCTCAATAGACAAACAAATAAACATAAATGAGTAAGCACAAGTGGTATTTAGGATTAGATTAAGCTCAGTTTCTCTGTAATGTGTTGATAGCAAGGTTGTTGCATATGCTTAGCATATCAATACACAATAAAAACAGAAACTGCCAAAATACTGACATCCCAATGAAGAAAAAAGAAGGGCTTTTTGTGCCAATTTAACTGTAAGTCTCCATTGGAACTTGGACCAAATGCTATATGTTGTAGGATTATTCACCACTGATGAATGATGTAGGTACCATTGCTAAAACACCGTGAATACAAAATATTATTAAAGAAGATGGATATATTGCAAATTCAACAAGACAACATCACAGCCTTTCTGTGACCAATTAAAGATGTGTATTATTACCAAAATTTAAAGATTTTGGTTTTTTTTTAAAAAAGAAAGGAGATCTTTAGGTAGTCATACTTTAAAATTGTATATATTGTAATCATAACTTGTACCAATTGCAGATCCCACTGACCAAGTCATGGTGTAATTATTTTGTCAAGGTACACTGAGTGTGCAACAGTGTTCTAAATTTTGGCTGAGGAGTTCTGTACCTGAGAGGCCAATTGACTGGCAGACAGAGATTCCCTTGTTCCCTTTCGTATATACAAACAGCAGTCACTGAGTAACTGACTCAAGTTAATCTCTGGTGAGTGATATGTTACCTGTTGGCAAAATGCCCTGAAAAGCTAAGTAATCATAAAACACTAACCCTGTCAGTCTGGACACCTCAATTGTCTCTGTATCTAACCCCATGAGTTCCACTCATCATTGCACTACGAAATGTACTCAATTATTTTCTCCAAGGCAACAAAAGGTCCCCAAATATTCCTGACTCTTATGCATTGGCAGTTCTTCAGTTGTATTCTTAAATCCTCATTTTGATATTTTTTGTGTGTGCGATTCCTGAAAGATCTTAGAAGCTCCCGGCTATTGGAATGCAGGCTAGGATTAAAGGGACTAATCTGTAATGAATTCAGGATGTGATCTTCGCTGATCTCATCAACTAAATCATTTGAAAAGTTACTTTATTGGACCCGTAGTTATTCTTTAACAAAATAAATGCATGGCAGGACACTATTGAGTCCTATTCAATTGTACTCGAAAAGCTTTGGTTTTCAAATTATTCAATATGTTTGCAGAAAAACAGATTTAACACTTGATTGGAAATAATGAAACAATCAGGGATCCAATGGGACAGAAAAGTCGGCATGATTAAACACATACTCTCTCCACAAAATTGCACTCCAGATTTTGCTCTGTGAATTGACTTTGTCCTCTTTTGTAGTTGATGAAATTGGCAGTTATTTAAACATCTCCAACATGTTAAAGCAGCAGCATATCAATGCAATCTGATTCATGAAAAAGTGCCATTGTTTTTTTGACATAAAATCCTCAATTATTTCTATATGTAGGTAATTTTCATTTTACTATAACTATTTGAAAGTCAATAGTTTATGTTTAGGGGTAGGATGCCAAGGCCATTTTCATGCTAATTCTATCATAGATCATACTAAAGTCAGAATCCTGTTCTGATGCAGACTGCTGCCTGATTGGATGAATGAGATGCTGGCAACATTGCACTACATAATTTACTGCACTGCTCAATAGTCAAACAGAGCTGAAGTCCAAACTGCCTATGCTCGAGAGTTCTGTTTATTGCCTTCTGTCTGCTGCTCACCATGTTCGTTGATACAGGAAAGAATACATTATATCCCATATCAGTGATGATGGCATATACAATGCAAGTTATTATGAGGGAAGCATTTTCTATTTTTAATTTATTTTACATGATAAATAAAAACAGAAAGTGTTGGGAAAGAGAAACAAAGTTCATGTTTCAGGTTTGAAACATTTGCCAGAACTTGGATTATGATGTGAAGATTTCAAAGTTATTTGACAGATTATAAAATATTAGAACAGATGAACAAATTAGTAATTTTTGTTTTAATTAAAGGAAGAACAATTGTCCTTGCTACTGATACAAGTTTGAGTTCAATAGCATCTTTCATGGAAAGTAAAGATGCTTCATAGATACATAATGATAATCAGAGGAAATAAAAATCTCAGGTTAAAGGAGTTATTGGGAAGCACAGTGATAAGTTTGATCAAACAAATGGATTTGAAGGAGGGTTTTAAATGAAGAGTTGAGTGGTCTTTAGGGAAGTCGTCACAGGCACTTAAGCAACTGAAGACAGCTGCCAATGGTGGGAAGATAAGTACAAGAATAAATAAGATTTTAAATGAGTCAGTATAGTTGGAGGAATTCAATATAGTTGGAGATTAAACAATTACATTAAGAAGTTTACAAAATTACCAGCCAGTTCCATTTCTTCCCCAAAGTTCACTGGCACCAATGACGATCAACATACCTTCAGTTTAGGCAATCTGCCACTGAAAAGCAGTGGCAGATTAACTACCACCCATACCCTAGGTTGAGCTTCAGTCAGTGTTCCCAACCACACCCCCCCCCCCCCCCCCCCCGCCACCCCTTGCAGGGGCATAGCCAGGTTTTAACATTAGTGGCAGTGAGAGTGTATAAAAAGGTGCCATGACCCAAGCTGTGTGCACGTTCACACACTCATGCAACCTTTACTTCTGCTGACCATGAAATGAAAGCGTAAGCTCTGTGCTGTGAGAGTGAGCGCACATGTTTTTCCTTCAGATCGCTCATGGCATGGGAAGTGATTTTCTGATCTCTCTTGTCTTTCGCTCAGCAGTGTTGAAAATAGTGCTTGTGCAGACGAGACGAGGTTCGCTGCGCAGACTGGTTCCGCCTCAATTCCCATCCCTGCTCCTTTCAACTTTCTCTCTCCCCCTTTCTCTTTCTCCCTCCCCCCCTGGAGAGCTCAGAGACCATCTTCCTTATTAGCATTTTTCACCTCCCAGCTCCCTTCCCATATTCACCAGCGCCGCTGCCCCAAGCAGGACGACAGAACGTCAGGATGGAGAGGGAAAGGGAGAGAGCGAAGCATTCAGGCAGTCTCTGCATTTAATTGATCATTCAAATGGAATGAGTCGCCAATAATTTCAACTATTGAAGCAATGACTGCATTTAAAATTAGCTATTATTTAATAAAATCACACATCTTTTACATTTTAAATCATTTTATAATGAAAATGCACTCTGTCATTATTTAATCCCCATCCCCATTGTAAAAGCAACCTCTTTTTGATTAAAGTTATTTTAATGTTTGAATTAAAATGATAGGGATTGGCCCACTACCTCCATTCACACCAGTGTCCGTGTGCGGCAGTCCATGGGGACGGAAAGGGTTTGGACTCGGGACTCGGGTGTCAGGAGCTCCGGTGTAGGTTGAGATGAGGGTTCAGAGTTAGACGCCAGAAACTGAACCCTCCCCTCAGCCTACCTGAATTGTGGGGCACAATTTGCAAATCAATTCAGTTTTTAAATGAAACAAACATTTTAATTGGTGCTCTCGCCTTTCAGACTCTCTCTCTCTCTGATTTACAGTTCGAAGATCAAATTCTTTTCGCACCTTGTGTTCAAGTAATTCATGCGTGTGTGGTATGTGATCCACACCAGCTAATAGCCCAATCAGCGAGGAGATGGCAGGGCAGATCAGTGGTGCCTGTTTTTGCACTGTGAGACCACGGCATCTGCAGCCCAACCAGAGTGCCACTAATTACTTAACTGCCTCTGGGCACTCTGGGCAAGCTGCTTTAATTCAAACCCCACCACCCCCCAATCATCCTCCATCTTCCCAGCAAACTATTAGATTTTCAATGGTCCCTCCAACCAAATTGGACGTTAAAAATCTAATAGTTTGGTGGAAAAGTGGATGATCACATATGCTGCATCAGCAAATCTTCATACCGCCGGAGCTCCCAGTAACGGCGCGACGCTGACTCTAGCCCACCCACAGTCACTGGCTTCACCTGCGCAGACCCGCAGTAAGTGTGAAATGATAAACTGAGACCAGGCTACCCTTTACTGAATACATTGAAGCTAGGGGTTCAGGCCCCCTTACCCGCAGGGCCCCCAGTCTTCAGCCAACTCAGCCCAATGGTAACTGATGAAATGCTGACAGCATAAAATTCATTCTCTAACATTCTATCTTTTGTAGTATAGTTGTGATCATCTTTCTTCTGTTGTTCCATTACATTTTGGAATGATAATAGATTTGGAATTCCTCAGCACAAGCTTCAGAGGTGGAACTATCCCACAGTCATTAACATTTATCATAGCCATTTATATGTAGGTTTAGCAAAAGTCATTGAATTTAAATTTTGAGCCGACTATTTTTATATTGTATACAGCACCATACTATTTTGTATTTATGGAATCATAACATGAGATTTGCAAGTGGTATGGATTTGTGCAGGAAAGTAAATTAAATTCTATTTGAGTCACTTCACCATTGAGGAGAAAGGCAATCATACAACTGGAGTATTTCAGAACCATTTAATATTTTTTGTGGTGAGGTTAGGGGAGGGCAGTGTAGGGAAGCATGGAAGAAAGTGAACAGGTAACAAAATATTTACAGTTTTCACATTTTCAATCGGTGCACACAATGCTTGATAGAGCTTATCATCAGAATTAAAGTTTACAGGCAAACTATCTCACCTCGAGGGTATTTTTATAAAATAGCCCTTGTATCATATTTTTAAAGACTGGGCTCCCCAACAAAAAAAAAATCAAATTAATTCTGAAGATACCAGGGTATAAACAATTAACTTTCCTTTGTTTGCCAGTCCCATGTAACTCATTGAATTTTTTTTAAAAGATGATTGACAGATCCATTGTGTTCCTAAAAAGCCAATCTAGGAACATAATATTTTCTGTATTCATTGCAAGAGGTCTATTTTAACTTTTAATGTTGTCAGTCAAGTTAGGCATCACCAGGCCACATCTTCCACAAATGCATACGCCATCATGACTTGGACCCATATCAGAGCTTGTTCTCCACAGCAGGGAAATGTCCCGAATCTCATATGGAAGAGTTAGTGTAGTGATTAGTGCTACACTATTACAGCACCAGCAAACCGGCTTTGAATCTCACATTTTCTGTACAAACTTTTTACATTCTCTTCGTGACTTGAGTTTTCCCCAGGTGCTCCGGTTTCTTCCCACCCACCAAAAACACAGGGTTGGTAGGATAGTTGGGTGTAATTACATGGCTTCAATGGCCAAAATCAGCTTCTACCATGTTGTAAATAAATGTTAATTTTTTTTCATAAAAATGTCAAGTGGTAGTGTGAACAGCCAGATGTCAAGGTTCATGTACAGGCCAATGACAAGGGGAGAAAGGGAGATGAGATCTTATAAAGCAAGTTCAAGGAGTTAGGTGCAAGGTTAAAGGAAGGATCTCTAGGGTTGTGATCTCTGGATTTCTACCCATGCCACATGCTTACGAGATTAGAAATAGGAGGATAATATAGAAATTGTGCCTTATAAGATGGTGAAGATGTAAGCGTTTCATATTTTTGCATCATTGGACTCTTTTCCAGGAGAAGGTGTGACCTGAACCAGTGAGGATGTTTGCATTGTAACTGGAAGGGGATCAATCCCCTTGAGGAAAATTTGCCAGTGTTGCTCCAGGGTGTTTAAACACAAATTGCAGGGAGATGGGAACCAGAGGGCCAAAGCATCTAGTAGAGAGGTTGTGGGAAAACTATGTTGGACCTGCAGACAAAAACAGAAGTAGAAAGATTGTGCGTGGAGATAATAATATTCTGAATTGTGTCTATTTCAATGCAAGCATTGCATTGTCTGAAAGCCACACAACCTTAGAGCATGGATCAACGCATAGAACTATGCCATGGTGGCCATTAATGAAACTTGATTTCAGAAGGGGCAAGACTGGCAGCTCAATGTTCCATGGTGACATTGATGGAGAGGGAGGGGTGAAAGGGAAAGGAGTGGTGTTGCTAGACAAGGAAAATGTTACTGCAGTGCTCAGTCAGGACATATTAAAGGATTGTCTACTGAGGCGATATAGGTGGAACAGAGGAATGAGAAAAAGATAACCACGTTAATGAGATTATATTATAGACCACAAAATTGACCGTGGTAATTGGAGGAAGATAATATGCTGAGAATACAGATAGTTGAAGAAACACACGGTTGTGAAGGTGGGAAATTTTAACTTTCCACATATTGACTGGGACTTTCATGCTGTAAAAGAGCTGTTAGAGATATAGAGAAGTCCCAAAGAGAGTGTGCAATTCTGCATCTCCGATTAGGTTACAAGACAGGGCAGCTGCAGAAGTGTGTGTCAGTGAATACTTTGGATCTAATGATTGTAATTCCATTAGTTTCAGGATAATTATGGAAAGAGAGAGGCCTGGTCCTCAGGTTGAAATTATAAACAAGAAATACTAATTTTGATATTATCAGAAAGGATCTGGCAGGTATGTAATGGGACAGATTGTTATCTGGCAAAGGTGTGCTTGGAATGTAAGGAGCCTTAAAAAATGAAATTTTGATAGTGAAGTGTTTGTACTATCGTGTCGGAATTGAAGGCAAAACTAACAGGGACAACGAACCTTCGTTGCTGAAAGATATTGAGCCCCTGGTTAAGAATGAGGTGCAGGAATCAAGGAAAAAATTAGGTACTTGAGATGTAGAAAAATTGCAAGAAAAAATTTTAAAAGGAAATCAGAAGGGGAAAGAAGTAGAACACAAAAATCTGCAGATGCATGCTTGAAGTAAAAAAAAACAATGCTGGAGAAACTCAGCAGGCCAAACAGTGCCCTTTATGTAGCAATGATAAAAATACATAACTATACAAGATTTGAGCAAAACGTAGGCAGGCCCCTGAATAAAATGGTAGAGGGACAGATCGGCCTTTATTGAAGGAGGAGAATAAGTCCACAGGCAGGAGATAATAGGAGGATAAGGGAAGGAGAGCACAACAGCAAATGGGGAAGGAGGGATAGAGAGGGAAGGGCTGGAGAGCTAGATGACAGAGGGATAAGGAAGTGAGGGAGAATGGGGAGTAAGCAAGCAGAAACTGGGGAAGTCGATGTTAATGCCATCCGGTTGGAGAGTGGCCAGACAGAATATTAGGTGTCGCTCCACCAGAATCTCCAGCAGAGTTAAGCGAGGTGTGAGGTGGCTCTAGCAGACAAGGTGAAGAAACATTCCAAATGCTTCTACAGATACATCATGAGCAAAATAATAGCAAGGGTCAAAATTGATCTCCTTGAAGATCAGAGTGGTCATTTATATATGGAATCAAAATAGAGGGAAAGATTGTAAATGGATTTTTTGCATCTGCATTTAGTTGAGAGATGTCCATAGAAGTGAAGCAAAATAATAGGGGGGGGGGGGTGCGGGGGGTGAAGATGGAGAGTTGTGGACTCAATACAGGTTGCAGAGCAGGAGGTGCTTGCTGTCTTGAAACATGCAGACTGGATGAACTCCCTGGGCCTGACAAGGAAGACATTCCTGCAGACCTTCAAGGAGGCTCATGCAGAAATTGTAGTGGCTCTAACAGAGGTATTTAAAATGTCCTTAGCCACGGGTGAGGTGCAGGAGAATTGGAGGATAGTTAATGTAATTCTGTGTTTTAGAAAGGCTCCAAGAATAATTCAGGAAATTATAGGCTGTGAGCCTGACATCAGTAGTGACATAGTAGGTTGCTGGAAGGTATCTTGAGAGACCAAATCTACAAGAACTTGGATAGGCAGGGACTGAACAGTGATAGTTAATATGATTTTGGGCAAGGTAGATTACGTCTAACCAATCTTATCATTTATTGAAGAGGCTACCATGAAAGTTGATGAAGGAAAATCTGTAGATGTTGTCCACATGGACTTTAAGACTTCGCATCCAGGATGAGGTAATAAATTGGATTTGTGGGAGAAGTGAGAGAGTGGTAGTAGAGGAGTGCCTCTTTGGCTGGAGGCCTGTGAAAGGTGGTCTTCCTCCCTGGGCTCAGTATTGTTTGCTATCTTTTTCAACAGTGCAGTGAACTGGGATTCACTGGTGGTGTGTTATACTGATGTCTGGCCCCACCTCCCAGCTCCGCCCCCACTGGCTCACATATAACCCTGGTTTCCCACCTAAACCCACAAATCCAAAGACGACTGTGAAACCTTAGCCATAGTTATAAGCTAATAAAATTGTTTGCTCTCCCTCCAGACGTGAGAGCTTTTATTCATGCTACAAACAGTCTGGACGATAATGTGGCAAATTGGATGAAAAAGTTTGCAGATGACAGTAAGATTGGGGGTGTCATGGACAGCCAGAAAAAATTAGGATGCTTGCAGTGGGATCTGTACCAGTTGTAAAAAATGGGCTGCAAAATGTTAGATGGAATTTAATGCAGACAAGTGAGAGATGCTACACTTTGGAAGAATGCACCAGGATAGGACTTGAATGGCAAATGGTAGGAACTGTGGAGTGCAGGCAGAACAGAGAGATCTAAGAATAAAGATACATATTGTAATTCCTTGAAAGTGGGGTCACTGCTACATTAGGTTAAAAAGAGAACTTTTGTCACATCGGCCTTCATGAATCAAAGGACTGAGTGCGACATTGGTTAGGCCAAATTTGGAGAATTGTTTACAGTTATGGTCACCTATCCACAGGAAAGATATCAATAAGATTAAACGAGTGCAAATAAATCTACAAGGATGTTTCTGGGACTTGAATGTTGAATAGGTAAGGACTTTATTTTACTGGAGTGTCAGAGAATGAGGGGACATTTGATAGCGGCAACCGTGTCTGCCTGTCCCGCATCGGACTTGTCAGCCACCAACGAGCCTGCAGCTGACGTGGACATTTTACCCCCTCCATAAATCTTCGTCCGCGAAGCCAAGCCAAAGAGAAGATAGAAAGGATAAATACAAGCAAGCTTTTCCATCAAGGTTGTGTAAGACCAGGACTAGAAATGGGTGCAGGGCAAGCAGTGCAATATTTAAGAGGAACATTAAAGGGAACCTTTACACTCAAATGGTGCTGAGAATGTGGAACGTGCTGCCAGTGGAGGTGGCAGATGCGGGATGAATTCTGACATTTAAGATTGTATAGATGAGAGAGTTTATGAAGGTTATGATCCAGGTGCAGATCAATGGGGGATCTTACAGAAACTTATAAAATTCTTAAGGGTTTATACAGACTAGACGCAGGAAGGTTGTTTCCAATGCTGGGAAAAACCAGAACCATATTTAAGGATAAGGGGGAATTTTTTTTAGGACTGAGATGAGGAAAAATTTCTTCTCTCAGAGAGTGGTAAATGTGTGGAATTCTTTGCACAGGAAGTAGTTGAGGCCAGTTCCTGTCAATATTTAATTAAGTGTAGGTTAGATTTGGCCCTTGTGGCCAAGGGGATTAGTGGGTATGGGGAGAAGGCAGGAACTGGGTACTGATCAGCCATGATCATAATGAATGGCAGTGTAGGCTTGAAGGGCCAAATGGTCTACTCCTACACCTATTTTCTATGTTTCTATGCTTCTATGGACTAGGCGGACAAGATGGGCCAAAGGGGCTTTACTTGTACTATGGGGTTCTATTGTGCATTACTTTAAAGGCTGAAATACTTTGAGGAAAAGCTTTGCCATCACATTTCAGGACACTATATATAGGCAGTTAATACAACTTGCAAAAAAATCACTAACCATTCAAGACCAAGTTAAAAAAAATACTCTGGCAATAAACTGGTGCAACAGTAGGTAGTTATACATTTGGTCAAATGTCATTGATGATATAATTCTGGTTTACTTCAGGTTGTTCAGAACTTGTCAATTCCTTCACTTCATATCCATAGATCTCAACACATTGAATCAAATCTGTAGTCTAACATTGGATTGCAACAACATCCCAATGGATTTGCTTGTGAATGTCATAGCAGAGATTCTATGATTACTTCCTGGTACTGCTCTTTTGGCCTACACTATTTGAATTAATGCTAATTTCCCACTAAAGCAGGCTAGCAAATCATGGTCAAAGGTTTACAATCAGCTACCTAAATATTTGGAAATCTCAATGGTTCATCCGGCTCACCAGCTGATGTCTCTTGCTATACCTCCCTTTAAATTCACAAAGCTCACTGGAAAACTGATACTATTGTACAACATCTGAAATTTTAAAAAAAGTGGGTTAGGGAATTGGTAGGAATGGTCTAGAAAATGCACCAGTTTATTACCAAAGTCCTAAGTGTGCTGGATTAACAGAGTTTGATTTTACTCAGTTGTAGTATTTGTTCAATAAGAGTATGCAAAAATGACATACAACTCTGGCTCAGTCCATCATAATTACACTGGCTGTTTCTGGTGTACTAAAAGAGAGGCATGTTTAGTTTTAACACCCAAGCAGAGCCCCTGTTTAAAATAGAGATGTTGGCAAAAATCCAGCTTGAAACAGTGCATGGGCAATTTGGTTCGTAACAGGACTTCATTCTTGCTTCGCTCTTTCCTGTGCAGCAACCAGAGAAAGGTATCCAGCTCTTCAAGACGCACACTGCATGGCACATGCATTTACCACCATGCAAATTGTGCCTTTAAGGGCTGAGAAGAAAAAGCTACCGGAAGAAGAGGTGACAGCAAGACAAGCAAGTCCTGGCAGAAAGACACATTCTAGGAAAAATAACTCCTGTGCATTGGCAAAGTTGAGGGAAACCTGCCACCACCACCGTAAAATAGGTTCAGGTAACTTTTGTAATTGTCTTGCGTGAATAAAAGGGTCCCCACACAATGGATCAATTAACAACATAGTAATTCAACTTCTACAGATGCACCACTGAAAGTATGCTATCAGGGTGCATCACTGTGTGGTACAGGAATTGGTCTGCCTAAGACCACAAGAGAGTTGAGAATGCGGCTATAACTCCCCCTCCCTCTGAATAGCAGCCAATATATAATTCCACCCAAGCCACACTCTTCACCCAACTCCCATCAGTAGAAGAATCCCGAGGTGAGATTAAGCACCAGCAGATGTGAGAACAGTTTCTTTCAGACTCCTGAATGCTCCTTACACTAGTAAAACTATCTTGCCTTTCTCCAGGGTTCAGATTGACTGATCTCTAACTCTGCACTGTATCTTGATTGCTGTACTGTACATGAGATGCCTAGCCAGGCTGCTCACGTAACAAACTCTATCACTGCAGTTAGTACATGTGACAATGGACTTGAGTTTGAGATAACTCAGGATAATCTGCAGAATTGGGATCATCACATCAAATGTTTTCCATGTGGTGGTCTGAATTATATGAATAATACCCCCCTCAACATCAAATTCTGTAGGAAGACAAAACAATAACATTCATTCTTGTATTATATTTGATGTAGGTGGACCAGTACAGAAGAGGAGATTAAATGCATCACCTGGCCTTTCCCTGATAAATATTGATGGACTTTGGCAGTATTGAGGAATATAGTGTGGAAAAAGTGCCTCAGTCTTCATTGAGAAATTTTATCTCATGGGCTCCTTCTGGAAAGAGTTTCCTGATATGTGTGATGATTGCTTGGCTTTTCTGCTCAGCTGGGAAATGAGACAGTGAGTGCTTGGCTATGGCATTTACAGGTCACCTTCTGTTTCCCTTGGATGTGGTGATCTTTGGGATGTAGTCATGGGTTTTGGTCTCCTGGTCGCCTTACTTCTTTTCTTCCAGCACCAGCTGCTATCTACTGTTAACCTTATGCAGCACGTAGCGTACAAAGACATTTCAGTATCCATTTGCTTTTGATGGAGGGAAGGAAATCTCATCTTGAGAAAACCAATGGGATTTTCCCATTGTAAGCTTGCAGGTAGTGAGCACACAGATGTGAGGGGGGCAGGGAAAAAGAGGGGAGCCCTTGTTCCCAAGATCAATCCCTATGGGTTATACTGGCTGCAGAAAACATCCTATATTATGGAGTCCCTCAAAACAAAAGAATCATATTTATATCCATATATACTTATGGAAATGTGGCATTCCAATTAAGAAATTCTTCTCATGGCTCCCAATCACCTGCACATTGAGGGAGTGGAAATCTTTTCTGTTAACGAAAAAATTCAGGCTGCAAGGAGACTCATTATGTGCAGGAGTCTTCTTCTTCTTCGGCTTGGCTTCGCGGACGAAGATTTATGGAGGGGGTAAAAGTTCACATCAGCTGCAGGCTCGATTGTGGCTGACAAGTCTGATGCGGGACAGGCAGACACGGTTGCAGCGGTTGCAGGGGAAAATTGGTTGGTTGGGGTTGGGTGTTGGGTTTTTCCTCCCTTGTCTTTTGTCAGTGAGGTGGGCTCTGCGGTCTTCTTCAAAGGAGGTTGCTGCCCGCCGAACTGTGAGGCGCAAAGATGCACGGTTTGAGGCGATATCAGCCCACTGGCGGTGGTCAATATGGCAGGCACCAAGAGATTTCTTTAGGCAGTCCTTGTACCTCTTCTTTGGTGGCCAGTGGAGAGCTCGCCATATAACACGATCTTGGGAAGGCGATGGTCCTCCATTCTGGAGACGTGACCTACCCAGTGCAGCTGGATCTTCAGCAGCGTGGACTCGATGCTGTCGGCCTCTGCCATCTCAAGTACTTCATTGTTAGGGATGAAGACGCTCCAATGAATTTTGAGGATGGAGCGGAGACAACGCTGGTGGAAGCGTTCTAGGAGCCGTAGGTGATGCCGTTAGAGGACCCATGATTTGGAGCCGAACAGGAGTGTGGGTATGACAACGGCTCTGTATACGCTAATCTTTGTGAGGTTTTTCAGTTGGTTGTTTTTCCAGACTCTTTTGTGTAGTCTTCCAAAGGCGCTATTTGCCTTGGAGAGTCTGTTGTCTATCTTGTTGTCGATCCTGGTATCTGATGAAATGGTGCAGCCGAGATAGGTAAACTGGTTGACCGTTTTGAGTTTTGTGTGCCCGATGGAGATGTGGGGGGGCTGGTAGTCATGGTGGGGAGCTGGCTGATGGAGGACCTCAGTTTTCTTCAGGCTGACTTCCAGGCCAAACATTTTGGCAGTTTCCGCAAAACAGGACGTCAAGCGCTGAAGAGCTGGCTCTGAATGGGCAACTAAAGTGGCATCGTCTGCAAAGAGTAGTTCACGGACAAGTTTCTCTTGTGTCTAGGTGTGAGCTTGCAGGCGCCTCAGATTGAAGAGACTGCCATCCGTGCGGTACCGGATGTAAACAGCGTCTTCATTGTTGAGGTCTTTCATGGCTTGGTTCAGCATCATGGTGAAGAAGATTGATAAGAGGGTTGGTGCGAGAACACAGCCTTGCTTCACGCCATTGTTAATGGAGAAGGGTTCAGAGAGCTCATTGCTGTATCTGACCCGACCTTGTTGGTTTTCGTGCAGTTGGATAATCATGTTGAGGAACTTTGGGTGGCATCCGATGCGCTCTAGTATTTGCCAAAGCCCTTTCCTGCTCACGGTGTCGAAGGCTTTGGTGAGGTCAACAAAGGTGATGTAGAGTCCTTTGTTTTGTTCTCTGCACTTTTCTTGGAGCCGTCTGAGGGCAAAGAGCATGTCAGTAGTTACTCTGTTTGCGCGAAAGCCGCACTGTGATTCTGGGAGAATATTCTTGGCGACACTAGGTATTATTCTATTTAGGAGAATCCTAGCGAAGATTTTGCCTGCAATGGAGAGCAGCGTGATTCCCCTGTAGTTTGAGCAGTCTGATTTCTCGCCTTTGTTTTTGTACAGGGTGATGATGATGGCATCACGAAGGTCCTGAGGCAGTTTTCCATGGTCCTAACAAAGCTTGAAAAACTAATGCAGTTTGACATGCAGAGTTTTGCCGCCAGCCTTCCAGACCTCTGGGGGGATTCCATCCATACCTGCTGCTTTGCCACTTTTCAGTTGTTCGATTGCCTTATATGTCTCATCCTGGGTGAGGACCTCAGCCAGCTCTAGCCTTAGGGGCTTTTGAGGGAGCTGGAGCAGGGCGGAATCTTGGACTGAGCGGTTGGCATTGAAAAGAGATTGGAAGTGTTCTGACCATCAGTTGAGGATGGAGATCTTGTCGCTGAGGAGGACTTTGCCGTCTGAGCTGCGCAGCGGGCTTTGGACTTGGGGTGAAGGGCCGTACACAGCCTTTAGAGCCTCATAGAAACCCCTGAAGTCACCAATGTCCACGCTGAGTTGGGTTCGCTTGGCGAGGCTAGTCCACCACTCATTTTGGATCTCCCGGAGTTTACGCTGAAGATGGCTGCATGTGCAACGGAAGGCCTGTTTCTTCTCTGGACAGGACGGCTTTGTAAGGTGAGCCTGGTGGGCAGCTCGCTTCTTTGCCAGATGCTCCTGGATTTCCTGGCTGTTATCGTCGAACCAGTCCTTGTTTTTCCTGGAGGAGAAGCCCAGTACCTCTTCAGTGGATTGCAGTATGGTAGTCTGCAGCTGATCCCAGAGGGTTTCAGGGGACGAGTCCGTGAGGCGGATTGCATCGTCGAGCTTTGCTTTGAGGTTTGTCTGGAAGTTTCCTCTCACTTCGTCTGACTGCAGGTTTCAAACATTGAACCTCTTTCTAGGGGCTCTACTGTTCCTGGGGTTTGGCTTGAAGTGAAGGTTGAGCTTGCAGCGAACCAGCCGGTGGTCAGTGTGACATTCCGCGCTGGGCATGACCCTGGTGTGGAGCACATCTCGTTTGTCTCTTTCTCGTACCAGGACGTAGTCCAGGAAGTGCCAGTGTTTGGATCGGGGATGCATCCAGGTAGTCTTCAGGCTGTCCCTCTGTTGAAAAAGGGTGTTTGTAATGACAAGCCGCTGTTCTGCGCAGAGCTCCAACAGGAGGCGCCCATTGTCGTTGCACTTGCCGACACCATGCTTGCCCAGGATTCCTGGCCAGGTTTCTGAGTCTTTGCCGACGCGAGCGTTGAAGTCGCCAAGGATGACAACCTTGTCGGCTGTAGGGGTGCATTGAATGAGGTTGCGCAGGTCAGTGTAGAACTTGTCCTTTTCTGCTGGTTCTGCCTGGAGGGTTGAAGCATAGACACTGATGAGGGTGATGCGACGCTTGTTTTGAAGGGGGAGTCGCATGGACATGATCCGGTCCGAGTGGCCTGTCGGGAGGTTTTCGAGTTTGGAGGCAATGGAGTTCTTGACCATGAAGCCTACACCAGAGAGGCGTCGTTCATACAAAGGCTTGCCAGACCAGTAGAGTGTGTAGCCTGCGCCGCGTTCTTGGAGGCTGCCTGCATCTGCCAGGCGGACTTCACTGAGAGTGGCTATTTCGATGTCAAGTCTGAGGAGTTCATGTGCAATGAGGGCAGACCAACGTTCAGGTCGGTGGCTGTTAGCCTTGTCTAGCATGGTTCTGATGTTCCAGCATGCTAGCTTGAGTTTGTGAGCATCTTTTGAGGGGGAGGACGTGGAGGGGGAGGACGTGGACCTGTCCTCGGGCCTGCGCAAAGGAGCTTTTAGGTGGAGTGCAGTGTGCGCAGTACTGGCCCCACCCTTTACACCCATGGTTCGTGTGCCGTGGCCAAGCAAGCTGGGACGTGGCAGCGAGGTCTTTGGGTCGTAGGTTTTATATCAGAGTGGCCTTCTCCTATGCAGTTTTCTTACCCGGGCTGGAGGGGCCTGCCTCCCCTCCTAGGTCGGCCCCGGTCCGGGCAGAGGGTAGGCAGCGGGGGCCCCGATCCGGGCAGGAGCAAGGGGGAGGCAGTGGCCCCGGCCTCGGTCGAGTGAGGCAGGCGGAAGGCACGGTCCGGGCAGAAAGTTGGAGGCGGCGGCCCCGGTCTGGGCACAGGGAGAGCAGCGGCAGCTCCGGCCCCAGTCCGGGCAGAGGGTAGGCGGCGGCGGCCCCGATCCGGGCAGGAGCAAGGGGGAGGCGGCGGCCCCAGCCTCGGTCGAATGAGGCAGGCGGAGGCCCCGGTCCGGGCAGAAAGTTGGAGGCTGCGGCCCCAGTCCGGGCACAGGGAGAGCAGCGGCGGCCCCGGCCCCGGCCCGGGCAGAGGGTAGGCGGTGGCGGCCCCGATCCGGGCAGGAGCAAGGGGGAGACAGCGGCCCCGGCCTCGGTCGCGTGAGGCAGGAGGAGGCCCCGCTCCGGGCATAATGTTGGAGGCGGTGGCCCCGGTCCGGGCACAGGGAAAGCAGCGGCGGCCCCGGCCCCGGTCCGGGCACAGGGAAAGCAGCGGCGGCCTCGGCCCCGGTCCGGGCAGAGGGTAAGTGGTGGCGGCCCCAATCCGGGCAGGAGCAAGGGGAGGCCCCGGTCCGGGCAGAGAGTTGGAGGCGGCGGCCCCAGTCCGGGCAGTATGTGCAGGAGTACAATCAATTAAATCGTGCTTTCTTCAGAAGGCAGCAATCTGATGTCTCAGTGCCAGATATATGACCTATCCTTTGCAATCACAGAAGATGAAATAATTTCTTCATGAATACACATCATGGTGACATCTCTGATGCACTGTTGAGCAGCAAATTGGGGAACATGGTGGGAGTATCCTAGGGCCACTTCAAAAGGTCCTGTGAAGAAAGCCAATGTGATCTTGGTTCCTTTGAGAAAGCAATACAGGCATGAGAAAGTGGCTGAAGTTCTTCCCACAATATGTTACATACTTCCATGATCACAGCCTTGGAAAGCCTATATCTAAGCATGCAAGGCCTAGCAGAGATGTCAATCTAGGACACAATGGGTTTGAAGACTGTCCGAGGGGAGGGTCTACAGTGTTGTACATGTTTCTCCCTCTTGCTCCAAGATTCCCGAACCCAGCCAAAATGGTGCTTCCAGTTATGGAATTCTGCCTGCACTGTCACCCCTGAGAAATTTACTACATGCCTATCACTGCAGCTGGTTTATGGAAAGAGCACTTCCTGAATCACACACTTGAACTTGGAAGGTATTTGAGCCACCTGCAGTTACTTCTGAGAGGATTCAATCTGATTTCCTGATTATCAGCTGATAATCTCTTGAAACGAGCAACAGACTAGATAACATGTTCCCAGTTCTGCAGGGATTGTTCCATGAACATTATAGTGTGGAGCGTTCCACTCTAACTTGTGTTGGTGGACAGAGGTGTAGGTAATGCGAATTTGGATGCAATTTGATGAAAAATCCAAATGTAAATAGCACACAGAAGTGGATGCTCCAATATTGCATCTAGTTTGATTTCACTTGGAAATTATCTTTGATGCGCTCTACTTTAGGCAAAGTCAAAACATGACAACATAGTGCCTACGTTTGGTGCCATATAATTCAATTTCAAGGTGTGCGGCTGGGATTGCCTTCCTTGGAGAAGAAAAGATCAAGTGAAACCATTCTAAATCTGGAGTACTTGTGTAAGGTGTACTTAATTAGGAAGTCAGGAACTAGAAGACCAAGACATATTAGCAAAAAATACAAGGAGCGATATGGGGGAAAATATTATCAGTTATTTGTTATGATCTTAGTGCTAGATATAAGGAAATATAATAACATTCAAATATGAATGAGATAAACATTTGAGGGGAAATATTCAGCCCTATGAAGAAAGCACATTTCGTCATTATGCAGAAGGACACCATTTAGCCCAACAAGTTCACACCAGCTTCCACGCAACACTCCAATCTTCCAACTATTCTTCTGCAACCTTTTTTCAGCCACGTGGTAGTGAATTAACTCCCACTTCTCCTGCTATCAGGGAAATTCATACTTGTCAAATCATTTATCAAAAGGTCTTTGGCATGTGAGAGGAAACCAAAGTGTCAACAGATACACTTGCAGACAAAGGAAGAAGGTACAAGCTCCACACAGACAACAACCATCTTGCTGGAGCCGTGAGGCAGCTCTATGTCCTGAGCCATCCAGATAATCTGGGGAGGTCATTGAGGCAGAAAGGGCTCTTCCTCCAGTCTTTCTATAAATCTGAGGTGATTCATTAAATTTTCAGAATAATTTGGGTTGGATAAATAAATCTGACCTTAGCAATGTCAAACAATGCTGAGAACAAATCAAAATGAATGAACATACAGGTAAAGTGCAATTATTATCAGAGAACTACTTGCAAAGAAGCTAAATAATATTGACTAAACTTCGAGATGGGTTCTGTTCCTTTGAAAGAAACCATATAACCATATACGGAGCGGAAAACCAGTTTTTTTTAATACAAAATATGAAACTCGATTTTGGCAATCAAGTTCAAATCCATACTTAACAAGACTTCATTTCTTGATTTATCAGTGGCTGGTATTGCAGATAACAATGGGCAATGTTCTTTTATTACACTGTCCAAAAATGATTTCAAGATAAGTTTAATTTCAATGCGTAATGCAAAATAGCAAAAACTGTTACTCTGACATGATAAAGTAACCATACGCAGCACTTCATCAGGCGTCCAAAAGAAAACTGTCATGTTATTTGCCACCAATATGTACATTTACATTCATTAAGAACTGAATGGCCCTCCGTTGCCAAGTAACAACATAGACCAATCACAGAGGGAGCTGGCTGCAGCTTGAGCTTCTATAATTTCTGTGGAGAACTTTGCCTTTTTAATGATTTCAATTGCGGCAATGACAGGCTGCTCAAATGCAATATTCAGTGCAATTTATTATTCAATTTTTTTTTGTTTTAAAAATATAACTGAGATAATACAGAGCGCAGCTGGTAAATCTACAAGTGAACAGAACCTTGGTGGCACCCACTTTGTCTTCACCACCCCTCCCCCAGTTCACCAGGAGCACGTCTATCAAGGTTTTATGACCAAAAGATCATGTAACAGATATTTCTGAAAGGAAATGCTTTTAAGAAACCTTGCCCTCCTTCCCCCAAACAGAATTGTAATTTATACTGGCCATCCTGAACTTTGACTTATTTTCACATGCATTATTACTTACTTTAGATCAAAGCAAGGTTGCATGGGTACTCCAGAAGTAAAATTAATTAAAGTGACTTTGCAGCACTTTGTAGGATACCTGCTACAAAAATAAATCACCCTGTCCTTGAAGGCACAAACATAATCCTGTTAATTTCTGTCTTTCGTATATTAAGTTTATTTAATGAAGAAAGTGGGAAAGGTTACAGATACCAAAACTGATTTGGGACTTGGGATGGTAATATAAGGGATTAAATCTTGGAGATTTGCTAACTATGCAAAGAGTTTCAAGTCATTGCCTTTCATCCACCCACCCACCTCCATCCCCTACCTCACACCCCCTCTAAAATAAAACTGCTAGCTTTTTTTTCCAAATTGACTTTTTGATTCCTGAAAGAAAATAATGTATCCAGTTTGTGCCAAGGACAAGAGTGTTCCATGGGCTCTGCTGGCAAGCAGTGCTCCACTTGCTGGGTGGAACTAATTTCTGGTCAATGCTCTGAAAGAGGTTTAATTTTCTGCTTTAAAATCTGATTTGTACAAGTGGCATTAATCCAAATATGGAATTATTTATTTAAAAAAAAACAGACTATCCCATATCCGATCTACTTTGGGTTTGAATGAGCTGAATTGTTACCATTCTATGCCTTTTGCTTTTGAAAGAAAAAGAATGGGTATGCATTTAAAAGAAATTTCTTTTTGGATTTTGCAAACTTGCTTTATAAATGGTAGTTAGTGCTGATCTGATGGATACTGCAGACCACCATTGTAGCACTGAGATTTTTTTTTAGGCTGTGCAATTTTGGCTAGCTCACACAATTAAAAGGCACTCATATTAAATCCAATCAAATGCCTAACCCTCAAAGAGTTGACAAGCTAAGCTAACAGAAAAGGTTGCTGTGTCTTTGAAACGCGGAGAAGTCAAATCATCTTTCTTTCTGCCTTGGGGAAGTCAGAGATGTGATACAAGTGAAAACTGGTTTAAATTTATAGAACTGGATAATTAAGGCATTTGGACATTTTTAAAATCAGTACAAAAAGTGGTCGTTTTACTGCAGAACTATTCAGTGTGTAACATTTTTACATGAAGAGTTGTTGCAGAGATTTTAAAACTTTGACCACTTATCTCAACCAGTAATCAGAAAAAAAAGTTGATGCTATTATTCAGGAAACATATACAAAGCGGCCACATATCCCAAAGTTCATCAATACCTGCTTGCCAAATTTCACAGAGGTACTACTACCCTATCTGACCATGGAGCTGTGCCAAAAATGCTTAAAATTTATAACAGTGGACAACAAATTATGAATGGGTGGCACAGTTAGCACAATGCTGTTATAGCATCAGCAATTGGGTTTCAACCCTGCTCTGTTTGTAAGGAGTTTGAACGTTCTTCCCGTGCCTGCAAGGGTTTCCTCTGGGCAATTAGTTTCCTCCCACCATTTGAAAAGTACTGGGGATGTAAATGGGCAGCATGGGCTCATGGGCCAAAATGACCCATTACCGTGCTGTATGTCAAAAATAAAAAAATATATAAAAAATTAAGGTTGTGTGTCAACACCACTGAAGCAAAGTCCAAGTTTGCTCAAATCCATCAGCAAGTCACATGTATTATTTATTAATGTCTATTTTGTTAGTCTCAATCTGGGAACCCAACACCAAAAATGACAGGATCCTTAGGTTTTACTAAATGGCGGGAACTCCATTCACTAAGAAGCCTTCACTTGTATTATTAGCAGGGTGATGGCGCTGTACTCCAGCAGACAGATGAACTTCTGTAAAACTTCCCCTCCTAATGGTCTACCCTGCTACTTTCTCACGTTTTCCCTTACATACCCTATCATGTATGGGACCCTCCCGCAGCTTCTTTCCCCCCTTTATAGATATATATCATCCCCTTCCCTTGAGCCTTGAGTCCAGACCCATAACGTTAACTGACCATTTGTATCCATGGATGTTATCCGACCCACTGAGTTCCTCCAGAAATTATTTCACAATAAAAAGACTAGTGTTCCTTCTCCTGCATTTGTGCAGATTGATATCATGAGAAGGGAAGTCAGTACTGGTGAAGATGGAAGAGAGAACCTGAGTTTTTATATAAAGTTTATTTTTGATCCTTTGCTCACCCAATTGATTATAAAAAAATGAAATACACATGTACATATTTTTCATTTAAACAAAGTCTTGATAAAGAGTCCAGACCCAAAACATTGACTTGTCTTTTCTATCCATGGATGCTGTCTGACCTGTTGAGTTCCTCCAGCAATCCTTTGTATTGCTTTCTCAAAGCTCAGGATCATCTCCTCTGAGTGAATTTGCATGAAACTGCTATTGATCCTTAACTTTAAGGCAGTTCACAGAATGACATAACATTGCTGACGGAATTGTAAACTCAGTTTCTCTCTCCAAAAATGGTGCCTGATCTAGTGTCAGATTTTTCAATGTATAGTTCAAATTTCCAGCATTTTGTACTATAGAGTAAAATAGACTTCAGGTGCCCACATCCAACTGGGAAATCTCTCGCAGCCTATTTTTACAGGGGTAATAAAGATAATGGCTGTGCACAACAAGGTGTACAATTTTGCTAAACATTGAGCCACGAGAACAAATCCTCTTTTGGGCAGTGAGAACTGCTGCAGTATGAAGAGAGTGCCTAAGACAAGGGTGACCTTCAACAACTATTCCTGTCAATTTGAAACAAGAGAGATCTTCTCTTGGCTGCAGCACCTTGCTTTGCACAAAAGATCCTGTCTGGAACCTCCTGTCATTTGCAGATATCTTTCCTCCACTAAAGCAGCAGGTACCCTTGAAAAGTATGTGCTGAAAGAGATGTTAAATGCACTTTTTTTTTCCTGAATGAACTTGATCAAATTTACTTCAGAACTACATGTATTTGTTAAAAAAAAAGACCAAAATGTTATATCTCTTAAGTCCAGTCCACTTGGGAGTCAGTCTATCTCAGTGATAGGAATGAACAAGTGTTAGTTCTTGCATTTCTCCAAGCGATGACCTTGTCTCAGTTGCTCCTTTTCATAATGAAATTAAATACCAGCATGGACCAATAGTAGGGTTAATTTCTTACACAGCTCTCTTAACCCTTGACCTTCAACAGTATAAGCAAATACGGAAATGGAGAACTTGCAAGTGCTGTTGCAATAATGGTGAACAGTTGAAGCGAGAATGAGCCAGAGAGGGGGCACTTTAAAAAAGTGCTGTAAAAGGTAGCTGTAATTAACTGTAATTAATACAAGGTACAGAAGCATAAGTGGAACATCCACTGTAAGAGTGGTCCAGTGTTATAAAGTCTTTGGCGAGAGGTGTAGGAAGAGATTACAAGCTGAGAAATGGTACAGTAGTGATAACTGGTCTTTAGGAGAATATGGCCAGACAGAGAGGTACTGGAAAGAGCAGGAGAGGTGAGGAGAGGACTTTCTCTATTGGCAAAATGGAAAAGACAGCCAGGGCAATGGTCCGCTCCATTTGTAAGATGCAGAAAATCAGGGAAGCCACTGATGTCCCTGATAACTTACAGATGCTATTGTATTATAAGAAATGTAATATTACACAAAAATTCTTCAGTCTGCCATAAGGCATTCAAAAATTTGCCACTAGCATTTCCCAGCACGTCTTACAGTCAAAGAAAGTGAAGCAAAACAGAGTCTCTCTCCACCCACCCCCCCCCACCCCACACAACAAGTCACCAAGTGACCATGGATTTGCCTCCAGTGCTCCCACAGCCTCTGCAGCTGCACGAGGCTCCAGTTCATTTCAAAGCATCGGCAACCCGAGCCCAGATCCAAATCTCCAACAAGATCATAAAGCCTTCAGCGTATAGGCCACTTCGGGAGCCCTCCTCGTCCTCAACATCCCCATGAATTCTGGTTCCAATACCTGGTTCTAATGAGTCATCCTTTTGCAGCCCACAGCCTGGAGTGAGTCCTTTGACCCCTGGATCACCAGCATCCTCTATGTGTTCCACGCCTGCAAGTTGCAAACAGCTTGTGTGTGTTCTTCAGCTGCAGCCTTCCTCAATGTTCCACAAGGTCATTATCCTTAGGGTCATCTTCTCTGCTTCTCATTTTATCCCCATTACTAATACCCTGCGCTAGTCCACTGCTCACACAAAGTCTGCAATCCCTCGAGGCCGCTGCCATGCCCAGGTTCTGACACCTTGGGCACAGTCCCCGCAGTAGCAGGTTTTTTAATAAAATATAATTGGCTCCTTTAACAGGACATTTCACTCCTGTATGGATCTATCAGCAGTAAGGTCCATGGGGGAGTGCTGTGTCTCTCTGCTCTCCTCGGCTCCGCACCAGTGACAAAGCTGCCATCACAGCAGCACCACCATTTTTTTAAATCCTAAGCCTAACTTCACCTGCAACAAGTGCATCCAACACCAGCTCCTTACAGACAATGTTAGGGACCGGGAGTTGGATGGACACTGGATCATTCAGGAGGCAAACATGGTGACAGGAGTCACAGCAAGGCAGTCACTTCAAGGTGGGGAAGGAGACAGGTAGGTGGGTGACTGTCATGAGAGGAAAAATAAATAGGTAGTCAATGCAGGGTAATTCTGTGGCTGTTCCCATAAAACAAAATGGTGCCGTTGCAGGATCTGCTGTAACACTGTAGTGCTGACACCGCTGGGGACCTGCAGAAAGTGGGGAGCAGAGACACAGCCTTCTCCTGTGGGGTATAACCGCCCAGTCCGATGACCATTGACTCAGATAAAATGTTTCAATGACCTGTTACAGGAGGCAAAGATGGTTTATTTTAAAATCCTGTCTGTGGGGTCTGGGCCCAAGATGGTAGTGTCTGTCTGGCAGTGGGTTCCAGGGCTTCCAGCGGACAAGCAAAGGGCAACAGAAAACAAGGAGACTGTCCCACACTTGAGAAGGAGTAGCAGAGGAGATGACCCAATGGGACGGTGAGCATGTCGGCAGACCAGTGAGGGGTACTCAGGCTGAAGAATCCACAGGCCATGGGCTGTTGGTGATTGAAGGTGAGGAACTCACGCTGGCTGTGGGCAACTGCAGTCAAGGGACTTGCACCAGGCTATGGACTGCTGGAGACTGACTCAAGACTAGCTGAAGGGATACTAGATATCAGAACCGAGATGCAACAGGGTGCTGAGGGCTTCCTTATTGTGTGAGGAGTTTGGATCAGGAGCTCGGGTTGCCGAAGGTTTAGCCTGAAAGCTCACCGTCCCCTTCAAGGGCAATTAGGGATGGGCATTTAAATGCTGGCTCAACCTGCAAAGCAACATCATGGAATACATTTTTGAAGAGTATAGTGAAACACTTGTGTGCAAATCCTGAATAATTA
Source organism: Narcine bancroftii (assembly GCF_036971445.1). Taxonomy (NCBI): domain Eukaryota; kingdom Metazoa; phylum Chordata; class Chondrichthyes; order Torpediniformes; family Narcinidae; genus Narcine; species Narcine bancroftii. The sequence goes on from NC_091474.1 coordinate 192,056,640, forward strand.
TATCAACGTCGACTGATGCATTAACTCTCTAGCATGCCGATCATCCTTGTTCTGAAGCAGAAGGATAAGCATTAGCAGTTGGATCCACTATGAGCCCTCTTTCTCATCCAGCCTTGCATTGAAACTATACAGTGCCAGATATGAAAACAGTGAATATCATCTTTTGTTCTACCATTTGGGATACATTCTCCAACACTGGATATGGACATTGGAATGAAATGATTTTGCTCCAAATGCACGAGTTCAGTTTTCCAGACTCTTCCAACATTGATGTCGTTTTGGAGAACAGGATGTTCCATCCATGCTCACCATTACTGTCACATCCAACAGACTGAACTTTGACTCATTCTCTAGGTCAGGGCTGTCAAACTCAAATTCACGGAGGGCCAAAATTAAAAACTTGGACTAAGTCGAGGGCCGAACTAAATATCTATTGAAAATTTTCAACAACATCTGCATGTTTTCTCTTCTTTCAACATATGTAATGTTAAACTTTAGGATATAACTTTAGGAGGATAATGTCACAGGTCAGGAGTAGGTAGGTCAAGTTCACCCTTTGCTTGACCTGAGGGAAACCTATTTGGTCCCTGTGGAGATGTAGTCAGCATTCACAGGCTGTGTCCATTTTGGCCTGCATCAGGACTCAGCATTTCCTGCTCACTCCTCAGGCTCTAGGCCTCTATTCACCCTCGACCCACCATCCCTCTACCTGACCAGTCCTTTACCCAACCTCTACTCACCCCTCAACTCCAGTCGCTCTGCCTCTACCCACCCCATCCTATACACGCCCCTCTACTGCCTCTCCCCTCAACCTGTTCCTCCCTCTACCCGTCTCTCACCCTCTAATCACCCCTCCCCTACTCGCCCTGCCCATCCCCTTTTATCTCTTCCCTATCCACCCCTCCTTCTACTCATCCCTCCCTCTAACTGCCCCTCGCACCACCATAACTTCCCCTCCCAATTACTCCTCACCTACACCCTCTGCCCACCCCTGCTTACCCACCCACTCAGGCCCAGCGCGCTGCCGATCAGCCTTTGCGGACAGCCACCATCTCTCTCTTCACGTGCAGGGCCGAACCAGCCGTCCCTGGGGTCCGCGCGGGTGCAAGCGCTGAAGGCCGTGGTGACCGGGAGAAGTGCACTCGCGCTGAGGAAGGGCCATCCGGTGCCAGTCGCGCGGAGCTCACGCTGCCCGGGGGCCGTGCGCAGCCTGCCATGCCCGTCGCGCCGACAGGAAATCACAGGCGCTCGCCCATCCGCTCCACCGCTCGACAGGTGGGAGAAGTGACTGGTTGTGCGGGGAGCCTTCCAACTGGCTTGCCGGCTGATGACATCGACAGACTTCTCGTGTTACAATTTCTCGTGTTACAATGGGGAAGGCTGTGCAATGAAGGGGGAGGATGGTGGGGGTGACATTACCAAAAAACAGCATCGGCTCTCGCTGCAGGGCAGGCCACCTCTAATACATTTTTGAAATGATCTTGCGGGCCAGAGTTTGACATGTGTGCTCTAGGTCAATGGAATGGATATAGAGGCATTTCCTGCGTTGAAAATGTTCGATTTATGAACAACCCGTAGTTACAAACCGACAAGCTGACCAGAAGCAGATGACGTCTACTTCTAGTTCGAGTGGAGCCTCCTTTTCATTGGCCCACTGCGGTAATATAGTAATATTACACTATAGTAATATAGTATATTATTTAGAGTAATACAGATTATATTGCTCACTTCAGTGGTGCTCACCTTTCCTCGTTGGTGTATAAGCAGGAGTCAAATGCTAGATATGCATCCACTGCTAGGCTACACAGCCTGGGCAAATCAGCGGGCAGGTGAGGGGATGAGCAGCCTGGCAGAGGGGAGAGGAGAAGCAGCAGCAGCAGGATCCGCAATCACGATGCTTCCAGAACTGACATGGGTCGGCAAGCAGGTACCGCTCGGCCCAGCAAAATGGCAGCGCAGTCTTAAAGTGTGATTTCGCCATCATGTTCTCCTGTGAGAGTTAACTTTTTCTCATGATCTTATGACTGTATGTAGTCACCTTTATTGTTGTAGCAGTACTGTATTATTAAGTTTAAGATCTTTTAGTGCATTGGGAAGTGTTTTATATGCATATGAAGTTAAAATATGTACTGTACACTAAGATAAACACTTGACGAACTGATGTTAAATAAGAATCATATGTACCTGATCTGACTTAAATACAAATTCGATTAAAGACAAACCTAGGTGGTGGAACTCATTTTAAACCCAGGGACTCCCTCGCTGAACAGTAAAACCCATGGAATCTGGAATTCAGACAACCGGCAAAAAAGAGAAGATATATTTTATTTTAAATAACTAAGAATAAAATAATAGGTTAAATTATGCAAGTTTAAAATTGTAAAAGTAAATAATCACTGAAATAACATATAAACCTTTGGTGAAGATGCGAGTAAATATTCAGCCTGCAGAGTGAGTATCTTGTTCTTAGCAGCTGTTTGAATAAAATGGCGTCACTCAGAATGAAGAGCTGGTTACCGTTAGGGTGATTCTCTTAAGGTGTCTCCTTATCCCTGTTTAGTAAAGAGTCACCCCAACCACAGGCTTTATCTGTAAACTTGGGGGAGGGAGAGGGGTTAATTTTCTATAATTTTATTGTTCATCTTTCAGGCTCCGTGGAGGGAAAGGAACCTGTAGATACAGTGATGGTTAAATATTTTCAAAGTGACCGAAAATAAACTAAAATGATTTAAGGTTTTGATATTTTTGCAACTAAACTTTGTTCAATGTAGGTACAGTATAGTATTTTTGTCCTTTTGTCTTTTAAATTTATTATTCTTAATGCAGGTGTATTAGGCATTGCAAGAATAAGTCTCAAGCAACCTTAAAGTACACTTATCCGGCATCGACTAATCTCCATAAATGCTGGATACCAAGGGATTCACTGTATCTGAATTTGCTCCCAGAAGGAATAGAGACAGACACCAACTGATATCAATCCTCTCAACATTTTCTGCTTCCCTGTGGCCATTTCTCACTCTGTCCTGAGATCCACATATATAGCTTTACCAACAAGTCTGAGAACATTGGACAGCTTTGTAAATATTCTTGATAAAATATATTTCCAATTATGCAAACAAAAGAAGCATTGCTCATACGGTGCCTCTAAGGCACAACAATAGCAAATTGGCATCCCCCTGAATCCTCAGATTAACTGTTCACAACATCAGGCGCCGGTCATCATTTATGTAAATCAAACTAACTAAATTACCTGCAGACTGAACTACTGGATAGCCTGATGAATAGAAAAAAAGATTGTTCTTTCCTTCTGTACAAAATTTTGGGTGAGCAAAAATAAACACTGAGCCCTTTATGTCAGAGAGCATTTGAAGAGGCCCTATTCTAAACTCCACTGCAATATAAACAACAACAAACAAACAGATATCACAAGGTATATAAATATTTTAAACTGGTCATGAATAGTTTAATGCAATTCCTTTGCACTTTATTCTGAATGCGACAACAGAATACTTAAGTGTCTGATTGATTACTGCAGAGCAATCTTATTATCTGTGACTTCATTTAATTCAAAACATCGTGCTTTGATCTCAATTGTTGTTCTTTGGTAAATATAAAGAAAAGTGCAGGTTTTGTTCCTACTTTGCTTCCTGTTCGGCATGAACTGCATCTTAAACCGTAACCATGTTCTTTCCAATGTAAGCTGACAATTCACTGCATCAATTACCAAATTAATTAATAGTGCTGTAATGTGTAATGGTTAGTTTGGGGGTAGAAAGGTTGATTCTTATGAGAAGCAGAGCCCTAATTTCTCCCTTCCAACCCTCAAAAAGTCAAATGTTTGCAAAGTCATGATTCTGGTAATTAATAAACCCGCAAAGGGAATTTGGAATCTCACACCAACCACATCTCTTTTTCAGATTTATTGTCAGTACATACATTACATCACATACAACCCTGAGATTCCTTTTACCAGTGGGTGCAGCAGAATTACCACTAATTGGTAGGGCAAAAATAAAGTGTACATAGTGTAAACATGTAAACAAATAAAAGGGCTGTAAACAGAAAACAAATGTAAACAAACTGTGCAATACAGGGAGGTCAAAAGAAAATCAATAAAGTGCACAAGTAAGAGTCTGTAAATGAGTCTCTAAGTTTGTCATTGAGGAGTCTAATGGTGGAGAGAGAGCAGCTGATCCTGGATTTGGTGGTGTGAGTCTTGTGGCACCTATACCTCTTTCCTGATGGCAGCAGCCAGAATAGAGTGTGTGCTGCATGGTTTGGGTCTTTGATAACTGCTGCTGCTTTCTGATGGCAGCGTTCACTGTAGATGTACTCAATGGCGAGGAAGTTTTGCTGTGATGTCTTAGGCTGTGTCCACTACCTTTTAGAGGGCTTTATGGTCAGGGTATTGGTGTTTCCATTCTTTTGGTGAAGGATTTGTGATTTTGTTTTTTTTAGCAGAGAATCAGAAAGAAAAGCTGATAAGAGTTTAATTATACTGTTAAATTATCTTTTATTAGGCCAATCTGGAGGGTTATTACAATTTTCTACCAATATTTTTAATTTCTAGGAAAAAAAAGTAAATGTTATTCATGTTCTTAATCTTAAAAATACCAGGATGTGCCAACAGCTTTGGAGGATGTTAATGTTAATACTGAAGTGCTCAGAGAGTAAAAAGGAGGATTGGAGACATTACTGGTTCCAAAATTAAAATGATACTCTTCATATAAAATGGATAAAAACTGCAGGAATACTGATGAACAAAATTAAAGGTGAGCTTCAAAACATCACCTAAATTCCCCACTTGAATAAGGAGCATGAAAAGGAATGGATAACGGCTCATGTCCATTTTTCCATTGTAAGCTCTACAGGCAAACTAACCCATTGCAATCACTGAACCTCTTATGAGTTTTCTGCATGTAGCTTCAAATAATTAATTTCTCTGAAGTTTCTTTATCTTTACACAAAATTGCCCAGTCTGCACATCATATCTTTTCAAGTCCTCTTGCTGCAAACTCTACTTTCTGTTGGTGCACCTGATAGTGAAATCACCTTTATTGACATAATTTTACAATATAGGCCAATGTAAACCTTCTCCCTAACCTGCAAGGTGAGACCTTGTACAATTTGGTTTGTGTTAATGAGCCTTTTATGCTAGAAAGTACATCAAAAATTTAATGTCTTTGCCAAGTAATCCTCTGGATTTCATCTCCACCCAAAGTATCCAAATTCATAAAGTCAATCTAATGGAATTTTTGATAACAACACAAGAAACAGGAGCAGGAGTATGTTATCTTGCCCATTGAGCCTGCTCCACCATTCAATAAGATCATGGCCCATCTGGTCATGGAAACAGATCCATTTACCCAGCTGTTCCTCATAACCCTTAATTCCTCCTACCATGCAAAAATCTATCTGTCCGAGCACATTTAATGAGGCAGTCTCTACTGCTTCATTGGGCAGAGAATTCAATAAATTCACTACTCTCTGGGAGAAGCAGTTCGAGATGACGTCTATTGTTATAATTTCCACTCCTACTCTTAAAACGAAACTGGATGAATATTTAAAGGCTGTTACTAAAGCATGCCTTTTTGGGGGTTGTTTCATAAAAGGGGTAGAAGAACAACTAAACTGTTCCTTCTTGCCAGTCTTGCTTGCTCATTGTGCAATTTAATCTGTAGTTTTTACCTTAAAACTGTAACAACTACCAAATCCAAATCCTTAAGCCTCAATTTCTCGAGGCTAAATTTGCACAGTATCTTGTGAATCTTGCTCGAATTCAACTGGTACACTCTTGCACAGTGCCAACTTCTTGGACCCTAATCTACATTGAAACTCAATAAATTAATTTCCTTTCTTATTTCACAGGGAATGCTGTAAAACACACAGCTAAAACATGGAATTATTCCACTACCTCTCTCTTTCAATCTTAGACCAAATTAGCTGTAATTAAGCAACTAATTTTAAATAAATATGCCTTAACAACCCATGTGTGCAAAATAAAGACTGAATGTGTTTCTTATTTCATCAAATAAAGCAGTTTATGCATGAAGATTAATGGAAGTCATAACTACACCTATTTAAAGGAGCAATTTTAAATTGAATTTGTCATTCTTAGCACTCAAAATGAAATATGCTTCTCAATGGTAAGAAAAAAATCAACCACAATCCTGCATATGCTGCCATGTCTGGGACATGGTTAAAAACAACATTAAAATTCTATCATGCAGCCAAGTGTTCCAAAGCATCACACATTACATTTGTATTGGAAAGTTGATTGCTTAACATGATCAAAGTCATTTCACTGACCTTAGACTGATTTTCTGCTCTGCTGGCAGTATAAAAATGTCAAGATGGAATTTATTACGTAAATTCCATCCCATGATTTTTCCACCAGGACCCCTACACATTTTTACAGAGTGGCTCCAGTCTAAATTGACCACAGGCCCTCCACAGAAATGGGCTCCTAGCCCCTACCGCCTTGTTCCTAGCCCCGGAAGTCTGTCGTTCCCCCCACCTCGCCCCTGGCCATCTGTTGCCCCCCCGCCCCCAATCTAACTCTAGACGCCCTGCTGCCACGCCTAGAGTTCACCTGAGCGCCACACCAGCTCACGGCGAGAAGCAGGCAGCAGTGGCTCAATGCGTGAGTCATAACCGTCTTCCTTACCCGTAATCACCCACGCAGCTGCAACTGCTCTCCCAGAGGCAGGGATACACAGAGCAGTTGCGGCTACGTGGGGGGATCATGGGTAAGGAAGATGGCTAATGCTCCTGCATTGAGACAGCCGCCGCCTGCTTCTCTCCCACTGGGTGCTGGGGGTTGAGTCACCTTTCAACTGAAGGTAAGAGCGGGTGCCCATGGGGGATGGGGGTTGACGGCGATGGAGATTACCTACTCCCACCTCAACCTACCCCACCTCAAACTTTCAGCCTCCAAAAACACCGCAACTGCAGTGTAAAATGCCTTACCTGTGTGAATGGCCACTGCAGAGGTAAGTATGCATTTTTTTGTGGATTGTGTAGTCATGGACAGCTTAGAGATTTTAAAAAATTGAGACTTACAGCACAGTAACAGGCCCTTTCGGCCCACGAGCTCATGCCACCCAATTACATCCAGTTAACCTATAACCCCTGTATGTTTTTGAACGAAAGGCGGAAACTAGAGCGCCCAGAGGAAACCCACACAGACTCTTTACAGGCAGTGCTGGATTCATACCCAAGGTTGTTAGTGCTGTAACCACATTGCACTAATTGGTATGCTCACTGTGCTGCTGTCAAAGAATATAAAATAATTATAGTCAGTTACAGATTTGGGCAGAGAAATACCAGATGGAGTTGAATCTAGACCAGTGCAAGGTGTATCAATTTGGGAGGTCAATTGCTAGGGGAATGTTACAGTTAATGGCAGGACTCTTAAAAGCATTGAATATGCAGAGGAATCTGGGAGTTCAGGTCCATAAATCCTTGAGAGTGGCACGCAAGTAGAGAGGATGAAACAGAAAGATGACATTTCCAGCCTGAAACCTTCATCAGGAATACCAAGAACTGGCTAGATGCCAAATAGGAGAGCAAGGGAGAGGAGCACAGGCTGGGAGGTGATGAGTGGGAGGGGAAAGAAAAGAAAGGAGCTAAAGAGAAAGGGTGGAGGGATGCGAAAGATTCACTGATAAAAGGAAGGAAAGGAATGGGTTGGGGAGCAAAATGAAGGGAGGCATGGGTGAAGGGCAAGCATGGTGGGTTGCGGAGAGAGAAGAGAAAGAGAAGGGGAAGGGCCAAAAGGATAAGGGAATGTGAGGGGATGAAATACAAACTGGTAATTGGAGAAGTTGACATCCATCTGCTTGGAGACTGCCAAGGTAGAATAGATGCCTAGGTGATCCACAAATTTAGTATGGTGAAGAAGATGCTCGTCTTTCTCGGGCAGAGGCGTGTGTGTCAGATGCAAATAGCAGAGTTTTACTTTAACTTGGCATCACATTCAGTGCCTGACACATTGGCTGTACTATTATATGTTCTAGATTTGATTCAATGTAGAAAATGTTGTCTCAGTGCTCTTGTGCAAATCGCATACCTGATCTCCATGCCAAAGAATTTCTTGCCCAATATTTACACCATAAATGGTCTTGGAGACTGACAGCATTGCAGAGTGCACACCACATCTCTAAACAATTCAGTATTTCTTGAAGTTCAAGGAATCAGCAATTATTGAATACCACTGAATCACTTTCTTTTGGTGCTCAACAATGGCACAACACACAAAAGCAAAACAGCAGCTGAGATGACAAGATTCTGGAGTAGTATTAGGCCCATTGAGTCTGCTCTGCCATTCTACCATGAGCTGATCCATCCTCCCCATCAGCCCCACTCCCTGGCCTTCTCCCCATAACCCTTGATACCCTGTTAAATTATATACTTGTCAATCACTGCCTTAAATATAGATTAAAACACAAAGGTCTACAGATGCTGTGATTGCAGTAAAAGGCGTCAGAAATACTAGAGGAACTCAGCCAGACTCAGTGTCCTTAGGAGGTAAAGATATATTACCAATGTTTCGGGCCTGAGCCTTTCTTCAAGGAATGAGCAAAGAGAGAGGGAGGGCATCAAAATGAAGACAATGCTGGATGGGGGAGGAGTCCAGACAAACAGAAAGTGTTAATTGGATATGAAAAGGGGAAACAAAGGAAAAAGAAAGAGGAGAGAGAGGAGGGGGGGGGAGGCAAGGGTGAGGGAGGAGGGTGAGGGGTGGTGAGGAAGAGGGGTGGTGAGGGAGAGGGGGAGTGAAGAGGTGCAAGGGGGCACGTGGGAGCTTTTCCCTCGCTCTCTGTCTCCCTTTATTTCCCTCTTGTCTCTTTTCACAGACTCTAAATCAATTTCACCTCACCTCTCATCATATTCAATTAACACCTTTTGTTGGCCTGGACTCCTCCTCCTGCCAGCCTTGTCTTTATTCTGATGCCTTCCTGTTCTTTGCTTATTCCTTGAAGAAGGGCTCAGGCCTAAAACATTGGTCATGTACTGTATCTTTTCCTTGAAAGCACACTGCGAGACTTGCTGAGTTCCTCCAGCATTTCTGAGTTCTTTTCTGTCTTAAATACACCCAATGACCTCACTTTTATAGCTGCCTGTGGCAAAATGTTCCACAGACTCACAACCCTCTGACTATAGAAATTTTTCCACTTCTTTGTTTTAAATTGATGCCCTTTTATCTTGAAGTTATGCCCACTTGTCCTCAACTCCCCTACCTTGGAAATCAACCAACAAGTACAATCCCACAGCTGACGAACCTTCCTCATATGCTAACTGTTTCATTCCTAGTATCATCTCAGCAAATCTTCTCTGAACCTGCTCCAATGCCAGCACATATTTTCTCAAATAAGGTGTCCAAAATCAGAGACCCAACAAGTCTGTAGAATCATCAGTTGGGGACCTAGCACAGGAGCAAAGATGGAGGTGACCATGGGAGAGATTTGGGTTGGGGGTTGGGGGGGGAAATCAGCGGAGAGGGGTTGGTTGAGAGTCACAAGCTGGAAGAGAAAGATTTCCTAAGAAGTGGGGAAGATCAAAACTGCGAAGCAATTAAATTTAAGGGAACGTGGCTCTGATATGTTCCACTTTTGCACCCAGTTACTGCTCAGAAAGGTGACATATAAAAATCACATTACTGCAGATTCTGCAGTGTCATTTTAACCTTGCTGAGTGACCAAATGCATGGGAATGATATAATTGGATAATGCACCATAAGCTTACCTGATATGGAAAACACATCAGCATAACTGTTTCATTCCCAGAAAAAAAATACTAGACCTGCGAAGTTCTGGAGTCATAGTTATAATAGCACAGAAAAAGGCCCTTTGACCCAAATTGTCCATGACAACCAAGGGTGCCTTCCTGAATTATTCGCCCATATCCCTTTAAGCCTTTCAATGAACAAATCCAAATCTCTTTTAAACACTGCAATTTTACCCTTTAATATTTTATATGGTTAGGTTCATATACCCACCATTCGCTGATTGAAAAATTTGTCCTCAGGTCCCCTTTAAATCTTTCTTTCCACACATTAAACCCATGCCCTCTAGTTTTAGATTTGCAAACAATGAAAACAAAGACCATGAATCTTAACTGCACTCATGATTTCATAACATTAAGATGACCCACAGTTCCAGGATGTCTTTGAGCAGGTGCAGAATATTCACAAGGGGAAAGGTGAGCAGCTGGAAGTCATGGTGTATATTGGCACAAACAACATAGGCAGGAGTGGGATAGAGGTCCTACAAAGTAAGTTGAGGGAGTCAGGAAAGAGGCTGAAGGGCAGGACCACCAAACCAGGTACCATGAGCCAGGGAAGGTCAGATCTGGAAGATAGTGCAGACAAATGTGTGGTTGAAGTAACAGTGCAGGGGGTTGGATTTCAAGTTCTTGGATCATTGGAACCTTTTCTAGGGAATAGGTTAACTATGGAAGTGAGTCAGATAGCTCCAGGGGTTAAAATAGATTCACGGGTGGGGGGGGGGGAATGCGAACCAAAGTGAAGAGGCAGAGGAGGAGGTGGCGCAGAAGTAGGGAGTCTGCAGGGAAAGGCAGGCAGATAGGGCAAAATTGTAGCTATGGGGGTGAATGGCAATGCAACAGAGACGCAGAATCAAAAGTAACAAGAGGCTAAAGTTTTTCTATTTAAATGCACGCAGCCTAAGCAATAAAGCGGATGATCTTGTAGCACAGTGACACATTAACAGGTATGATGTTATGGCCATCGAGGATTTGTTCTAAATGACGAATGTCATTGGAAGCTTAATATCCAAGGATACACAGTGTATTGAAGGATAAGCAGAGGGTGTGGCATGGCTCTGTTGGAAAGGAATAACATTAAATCATTAGAAAGAAGTGGGATACGATCAGAAGATATAGAATCATTGTGGGTTCAGTTATGAAATGGCAAGGGGAAAAATACACTCTTGACAGTTATAGACAGACCCCCAAACAGTAGCCAGTATGCGGACAACAAATTACAACAATAAATGGAAAAGGTGTATCAGAGTGCAATGTTATAGTAGTCATGGGGGATTTTAATATGCAAGTAGATTGGAAAAACCAGGTAGGGACTGGATCTCAAAAGAGAGAATTTGTAAAAGTATACGAGATGGCTTTTTGAGCAGCTTGTTGATGAACCCACTAGGAGCTGGCTGTACTGGATTGGGTGTTGTGTATTGCACCAGATGTGACTAGAGAGTTTAGACTAATGGGGGCAGTGATCGCAATATAATTGAGTGCAATTTGAGATTTAGCAAGGAAAAACTAAAGTCAGATGTGTCATTATTTCAGTGGAGTAAATGGAATTACAGTGGCATGATAGAGGAACTGGCCAAAGTAGACTCGAATGGGGCACTAATAGGGAAGATGGTAGCATGACAGTGTATCGAGTCTCTGCAAGAAATGAGTAAGGTGCAGGATAAATATAAACCAAAAAAGAGGAAACATTCAACTGCAAAAATGTCACAACCGCAGATAACAAAAGAAGTCAACGCCAATGGAAAAGCAAAGATTAGTAAGAAGAAAGGGGAATGGGAAGGTTTTAAAACCTTGTCAAAGGTAACAAAATAAAACTCAGAAGGTGTGAAAAGATGAGGCATGAAAGTAGGCTACCAAATAAAATCAAAGAGGATACAAAAAGCTTCTTTACATACAGTATATGAAGAGTAAAATAGAGGTGAGAGTAGATATAGGACCATTAGACAACCAGCTGGGGAAATAATAATATAATAATGGGAGATAAGGAGATGGCAGAGGAACAAAATGAGTACTTTGCATCAGTCTTCACTGTGCAAGACATTATCAGTGTGCCAGACGTTGAAGGGTAGCAGGGAATGGAAGTAGGAGCAGTTATTATTTCTAGGGAGATGTTCTCAGAAAGCTGAATGATCTTAGAATGGATATCTCCTGGACCAAATGGATTGCACCCATGGGTTCTGAAAAAAGTAAAGGTAGAGATTGTGGAGGCATTGGTAACAATCTTTCAGGTATCAATAGATTTTGGCATGGTCTCGGAGGACTGGAAAATTGCAAGTGTCACCCCACTATTCATGAAGAAATCAAGGCAGTAGAAAGGAGATTATAGCCTGATGTCAGTGGTTGGGAAGATGTCCTGGAGGAGGTTGCAGGGTACTTGGAGACACATGTAAAGATGGGGCAAGAGGGTTTCCTTAAGGTAAACTTTGCTCGACAAACCTATTGGAATTATTTGACGAAGTGACAAGCAGGCTAGATAAAGGAGGTGCAATGGATGGTGTGTATTTGAATTTTCAGAAGGCCTTTGACAAGGTGTCACACATGAGGATACTTAACAAGATAAGAGCCCATGGAATAACAGGAAACATATTAGCATAGGTAAAACATTGATGATTGGCAGAAATACAGGGATTATATCCTAGTTGACTACCAGTTGCTAGTAATGCACCTCAGGGATCGGTTTTGGAGACGCTTCTTTTTATGTTGAATATTAATGATTTGGATTATGGAATGAAAGGCTTTGCGGCCAAGTTTGCAGATGATATGAAGGTAGGTTAGGAGGTTACGTTGAGGAAACAGGTAGGCTGCAGATTACAAGAATGAACAGAGAACTAGTAAATAAAATATAGTGCACTTTGGTAGAAAAAAATAAATGGGCAGAAGATTTTCTAAATAGGGAGAAAATTATAAATACCCAGATGCACAGGGACCTGGAAGTTCTTGTACAGGATATCCTGAAGGTAAACTTGCATGTTGATGTGGAGGTGAAGGAGGCAAATGCAATGCTTTATTTCAAGAGGCATAGAATATAAGAGCAGGGATGTGATGTTGAGGCTTTCTAAGGCATTGGTGAGACCTCACTTGGAGTATTGAGAGCAGTTTTGGGCTCCTCATTTAATAAAGGATGTGCTGACATTGGAGAGGGTTCAAAGGAGGTTCACAAGGATGATTCCAGTAATGAGTTATGAGGAGCGCTTGTCAACTCATGGCCCGGTATACATTAGGAAAATGAGGGGGCATCTTATTGAAACATTTTAAATTTTGAAAGGCGAGGATAGAGTAGATGTAGAAAGTTTGTTTCCCAGGTGGAAGAGTCTAGGACAAGAGGGCACTACTTCAGGATTGAAGGGTGTATACTTAGGATAGACATGTGTAGGAATTTCTTCAGCCAGAGGGTGGTAAATCTGTGGAATTTATTGCGACAGGTAGTTGTAGAGGGCAGTTATTTAAGGCAGAGATTGATAGGTTCTTGATTAGGCAAGGCAAGGCATCAAAGATTATGGGGTTAAGTGTTGGCAGTGGGGCCAAGTGGGAAAATGCATCAAGCTCATGATTAAATGGCAGGGCAAACTCTGAATAACCTATTTCTGCTCCCACGTCTTATAAGATATATTCAAAAGGTTGTTGGATGTGCTCCTGTTGGCTACAGAATCAAGAAACATGGAGAGAAAGCAGGAATTGGGTACTGGAGTCATATAATCAGGCATGATCATATTGAATGGTGGTGCAGGCTTGAAGGGCTGAATGATCTTGCCCTGTACTTGTTTTCTGCGATTTTATGATCCTTTGATTGATAAACCTCAAAGACGGTCTGCACTGCTCAAATCACTGTTGTAAATTAATAGGATAACGGTTTGGAAAACGTATGAATTGGAATGGGCAGCCCACTTCTTCAAGATCTAGATGCCAAAGAGAATTAGGTCACACACAACTTCCCCTCCAAAAATAAAATAGGATCATTAGTTTAATAACAAATGCTACATCTTCCAGCCTTATATTGCTGATGAATCCATTGCTGTCTATTGCAATAGTTTTCCCAACAAAGACGTAAATGATGGTGCGTCCTTTTAAGTTCTGGACAAACAGGTCCGCTCATGCCTGCTAGCCAGCTCGTGGACTACAAAATGTCTTTATACCAAGAACAAGTGTGTCAGCAAATGAATCTGAATTGCTGTAAGATGATTGCATCACCACTTTGCACCAGGTGCTTCAGCCATCTAACCGTCACATGCATTTAATCTGACAAATGGAAATTTCAAATTGGGCCATGTACATGCTAAGGTATTGAGTGCAATTGGTGATTGATTTAATGCTGCAGTTTAATCCCACAACACCTTAACAAAAACATACAATTCCTGGAGTTGCTCCAGGAAAACCATCTTAAAATTTCTACTCACAAAAACACAAATAAAGGAAAGAAATTCCACCTCTTAGAGATTTTTTTTTGCAGGGGGGGTGGAAATCAATTTTAAAAGTCCAATGCTGGGCATTCAATCTTCTACAAAGTAAATCAGTTTTATGATGACTATCTTGGCATTTGCATTGTTTCGGATTGTTTAATCAGCCAGTCAAGCAAAAAGGTTGGAGGGAGTGGTTGAGGCATGGGAGGGTGTGAGAAGAACTTGTTAGATTTTAAACTTCTTGATCTCTCCAAATGACTATGTGTGTTTTGAAATCAAAACACAATTTTCTTTCAGACTGATTGGATTTGAATTGCCCTACATGAATAAAATGACCTAACTCACTGAGTTGCCAGCCTATTTCACTGGCACTGATGCAAGGCATGGCACGTGTACTATAGAGCACTCAACTTAAGAGAAAGCCCAGTTCTTCAGGGCTCAAGTACAAGAGAAGGCATCAAAACCAATATCAAGCTAGTTCTTTGAACGCCACTACAATATGGCATATCCATCCTGCTGAGGAGCTTCCCCTTATGGCTCAAGCTTATTGGATTCTTCCAGTTGAATGCACCCACTTTAAGAGTTGCAAGCATCATATCATTCACTGTGATGTGTGCAACTGCCAAGATCACATACGCTTAATGTTTGCAATGGCAGTGCAATGGCACTGCTTATGTACTTGAAGCTTTGCATCTATGCATTAGGAAAAATCTTACTCGGATACCTTTGCAGAGCTCCCGCTTGAGCAAAAATAGAAGGACTACAATTAGGATTAGGAAGGGTTGATTCTTCCAGAATTCTCATAACTAATCACCCTCCAGAAGAAAGCAAACAGCATGTTGGCCTTTACGCAAGAGGTTTTAAAAATAGAAGCAGTAAGTTCTGACTGCAGTTGTAAAGAGCCTTGGTGAGGCCGCAGATTGAACATCATGTGGCAGTTTGATCTCCTAATCTGAAGAAATACATACTTGCTATTGAGGGGGTGCAGCGAAACTTCACCAGACTGATTCCTGGGATAGCAGGATTGATGTATAAAAGATCGGAACGGCTCAGGTTATATTCACTAGAATTTAGAAGAATGAGAAGGATCTAGATGAGACATAAAAGTCTGATGGATCAGACGCTGGAAAAATGTTCCAAATATTGGGGAAGTCCAGAACAAGGAGTCACTGTCCAAGGATATGGGGTCTGCCATTTAGAATTGAGATAAGTAGAAACTTCTTCACTCAGATAGTTGTGAACTTGTGAAACTCCCTATCACAATGTTATATTGTGGAAAATTCATTAGAAATATTAAAAATGGACTTGGTTGTGACCCTTATAATTTCTCGCTTCAGTTATATAGTTTAATTTTGAGTCAGTGACCTCTAGATCCAGACACTTAAAGCCAGAAGAAACATCTAGCTATTAAATTCACTAAGAAGTTTGTACATTTTAAGCTGGTCAACTCTCATTCTTCCAAATGCTGAAGAAAGTGTGCTGACTGACTGCGTCACAGCTAGTAGTGGCTAATTACATTAATACCCCATAGCCAGTAGTTTTCAATCTCTTTATTTCCACTCACATACCACTTTAATTATTCCCTATGCCATAGGTGCTCTGTGATTAGTAAGGGATTGCTTAAGGTGGTATGTGGGTGGAAAGAAAAAGTTTGAAAGCCACTGTTTTAATTGTACCTAATTGACTCATTATGAGCAGGGTTTCATCACTCCAAAGGAAATGGGCCAATGACAAGTTTCTCAAGCAAAATATTTCAGAAATAATTGGGTCTAGAGCAGTGATTGTCAACCTTCTCTTCCTACTTACATACCACCTTAAGCAATCACTTACTAATCAGAGCACTGATGGTATAGGGATTACTTAAAGTGGTATGTGAGTGGAAAGAAAAATGTTGAGAATCACTGCCCTAAGTGTAAAGCCGTGTAAAAGCTAGGGCACATGAATCTTCACAAGCAAAACTCTCCTCACCATCGAGAACACCTACAGGTAACCCTACCATCGGAGAGCAGCAGCAATCATCAAGAATCCACATATCCCTACATGCTCTGTTCTCGCTACCATCAGAAAAGAGGTAAAGATTCAGGAACACTGCTACCCCTCTACAATCAGACTCATCAACAACAAACTCAATCAGGGACTCATTTAAAGAGTCTTACTTTTGCACTTAATTGATTATTTTTCTCTTTGTTTTGTAGTTTGTTTACATTTCTTAATTTGTTTACATGTGTACTTTGAGTACATTTTTATTGCACTACCAATAAGTCATAATTCTGACTCACTTGCAGAAAAGAGAATCTCAGGGTTTTATGTGATGTCACATATGTAATCTGACAATAAATCCAAAATCTGAATATTGGCTCAATTTGCTTATACTCTCACCTTAACAAATTTTCTGTCATTAGCCAATTCAATCTTCCTCACATGACTAACCTGCCATCCCAGGAACCTCAATAGTCCAGGAATGGTCTTACCAGGGCCTATATAGTCGTAGCAAGACATCCTTACATTTGTACATAGATTCTCCAGTAATAAAGAACAAGATACCATTTGACTCCATCAGTGCCTGTTGCCTGTTAACTTTCAGTGATTTGTACACAAGGACATCCAGATCCCTTTTAACATCAATACCTTGCAATTTCTCATCTTTTTAAAATCTTTCAAGTCTCCTTGCACTGCCCTCTATTGCAATTAAATTTTATCTGCCTTTCTAAACCCCCATAAAGTGTGGAGTCAATATTTCAGATTCCCAGAAGGCATTATGATGCCGCTTTAGTTGCCCATTCAGAGCCAGCTCTTCAGCGCTTGACGTCCTGTTTTGCGGAAACTGCCAAAATGTTTGGCCTGGAAGTCAGCGTGAAGAAAACTGAGGTCCTCCATCAGCCAGCTCCCCACCATGACTACCAGCCCCACCACATCTCCATCAGGCACACAAAACTCAAAACGGTCAACCAGTTTACCTATCTCGGCTGCACCATTTCATCGGATGCAAGGATCGACAACGAAATAGACAACAGACTCGCCAAGGCAAATAGTGCCTTTGGAAGACTACACAAAAGAGTCTGGAAAAACAACCAACTGAAAAACCGCACAAAGATAAGTGTATACAGAGCCGTTGTCATACCCACACTCCTGTTTGGCTCCGAATCATGGGTCCTCTACCGGCATCACCTACGGCCCCTAGAACGCTTCCATCAGCGTTGTCTTCGCTCCATCCTCAACATTCATTGGAGCGACTTCATCCCTAACATCGAAGTACTCGACATGGCAGAGGCCGACAGCATCGAATCCACACTGTTGAAGATCCAACTGCGCTGGGTAGGTCATGTCTCCAGAATGGAGGACCATCGCCTCCCCAAGATCGTGTTATATGGCGAGCTCTCCACTGGCCATCGTGTCAGAGGTGCACCAAAGAAGAGGTACAAGGACTACCTAAAGAAATCTCTTGGTGCCTGCCACATTGACCACCGCCAGTGGGCTGATATCGCCTCAAACCGTGCATCTTGGCGCCTCACAGTTCAGCGGGCAGCAACCTCCTTTGAAGAAGACCGCAGAGCCCACCTCACTGACAAAAGACAAAGGAGGAAAACCCAACACCCAACCCCAACCAACCAATTTTCCCCTGCAACCGCTGCAACCGTTTCTGCCTGTCCCGCATCGGACTTGTCAGCCACAAACGAGCCTGCAGCTGACGTGGACATTTACCCCTCCATAAATCTTCGTCCGCGAAGCCAAGCCAAAGAAGAGACATAAAGAGTGATTCACAATGTAAAAACGTTTTTGGAGAAGTATGTTAGTGTGGATTGAAGCTTGGTTATCATAGAGACCAAAGAGAGTTGGCATAGACAGGTCTTTCTAACCATCCTTTTATGCTTATTATCTCATTTTCTTTCTTGGCATCCTGTGGTAATTTAGTGTATACTATTACAGCTGTATATCTTGTGCACCTGTTTCGCTGCAGCAAGTAAATCATCCATTTATTTCCCTTTAACTTATTGTGGAACTACCACTATGTAATGTTAGAGCTGCCCAGCCCAAACTGCCACAAGCTCCAAGAAAAGGCACTACGTGTCAGTGTGTATGTCCCAACCTTTCCCCAGCAGCATTGCGTGCGCCAGACAACAATTGCCATCTTGGAGTCACCACTTCCGGATCCACCTCAAACATCACTTCCGGTGGCCAGGAACGGATCGATAGGGTCCTGGGGATGACAAGCTGGGGCAGCACCACTTCTTGCAGCAAAGAACAGCACCACGTGCTCAACATCTTGGGGAGTGCTCCTGAACCAAAACAGTAGCAACTTGTAAAGCGACCAGACGCTTGTCTCCATCATCCTCGACCAAGACAGCCCACTTTAACTGGCCAAAGCCATGATGAACATCAAGGTAAACGGCCATCCTCTGAACTGTTTATTTGACACAGAAAGCATCAAGAGCTTAATCCATCTGTGCAGCAATGCTCCCTTGTTGTAAGGTCTCCTTGGCCTCCCAGTTGGCCGAGATCTGTGGCTGCTGCACCGTGATGTTGACTGTGCGGGACACGGACTACAGGAACTTTAAGCTCCTGATCACGCTGCACCTCTGTGCTCTGGTTATACTGGGACTGGACTTCCAGTGCCAGCTACAGAGCGGCCGCATGGAGCTTAACATTCCCAACCCGCCCTTCACGGTCTGCAATACCAACCGGCTGACCCCCCCAATCATGCCCTCTCTAGGATCCCCCCCAGGTTTGAGAAACTCACCCCAACTGCAAGCTGGTATCCAGTAAGAGCTGACAGTACAGCCTCCATGGACAGAGCCTTCATTAAAACAGAGGTCAAATGGCTCTTAGACGAAAGGTTCATAGAACCCAGCACCAGCCATGGAGAACCCAAGCAGTGGTGGTAAAGAGCGGAGAGAAAGAATGGATGGTCATTGACTACAGTCAGACCATAAACCGCTTCAACTTCCTGGACACATCCATTTCCCTGCATCGCCTACATAGTCAACGAGATCGCCCATTTCAGGGTATTCTCGACCATCGACCTCAAGCTGGCTTACCACCAGCTACCAATCCAGCTAGAGGACAGCCCTTACATTGCCTTCAAGGGGACAGCCGCCTATACTACTTCCTCTGCATCCCTTTCGGAGTCACAAATGGGGTCTCTGTCTTCCAGAGGGTGATGGACCGAATAGTCGGTGGCTATGGACTCAAGGCCGCATTTCCCTACCTGAACAATGTGACCATCAGTGGCCATGACCAGCAGTACCATGGTGCCAACCTCCACAAGTTTCTCCAGGCGGCTAAAAGCCTCAATCTGTCCTATAATCAAAGGATGTGCATCTTTAGCACTTCGTGGATGGCTTTCCTAGGCTGTGTGGTAGAGAATAGCATCATTGGGCCAGACCCGGACTGCATGCGCCTCCTGTTGGAACTCTCGTTACTTCAGACCCTCAAGGCTTGGGCTTCTTTTCCTATTATGCCCAGTAGGTCCCCAATTACACGGACAAAGCCCCCCCCCCCACCACCCCGGTGTAATTGGCCTCCTTCCTCCTGTTGGCAGAAGCCCAAATGGCATTCACACACATCAAGTGCGACATCGCCAAGGCAGTGATGCACGCGGATGAATCCATCCCCTTCCAAGTGGAAAGTGATGCATCCGACTTTACCATGCTCAACGAGGCGGGAAGGCCTGTGGCATTTTTTTCCAGAACCCTCCAGGGCCCTAATCTCCAGCACTCAGCTGTCGAGAAGTAGGCCCAAGCCATAGTGGAAGCGGCATACTATTGGAGGCACTACCTGGCCGAAAAACCATTCACCCTGCTGACTGACCAATGTGCAGTCACATTTATGTTTAACAACAAACAGCAGGGAAAATTAAGAATGACAAGATCCTGAGGTGGAGAATTGAGTTATCCACCTACAACTATGAGATCTTGAACCAGCCCAAGAAGATCAACGAGCCTCCCAATGCCCTGTCCTGAGAGACATGTGCTAAAGCACAGCTAGATCGTCTCCAAGTCCTCCACAACAACCTCTGCCACCCCAGAGTCACCAGGTTCTACCACTTTGTTAGAGCTCACAACCTCCTCTACTCGGTCGAAGACATCAAGGAGTTGACACACAACTGCCCGGTCTGTGCGGATTTCAAACCCCATTTCTACTGGATGGACAAAACCCACCTTATCAAAGCCACCTTCCCCTTTGAGCACCTGAACATGAACTTTAAGTGACCTCTCCTGTTCACTAACAGGAATGTATACTTTCTAAACATCGAGGACAAATACTCCCATTACCCCTTCACCATCCCCTGCCCGGATATAACCACTGCCATGATTATAAAAATCCTATGCGGCATCTTAGCTCTGCTCAGATACCCTTGCTATATCCATAGCATCCAGAGGTCCTCCTTTATGAGCAAGGAACTGCGCCAGTACCTGTTGGCCAATGGCATAGTCACGAGCAGGACCATGGGGGAATGGGCAGGTAGTAAGGGAAAATGCCACTGTTCGGAGGGTGGTCCTCTTAGCCCTTAAATCAAATGGACTGCCCATCTCCCAGTGGCAAGACGCCCTCCATGCCGTCAGGTCCTTCTCTGTATGGCCACGAACACAACACTGCATGAAAGGATCTCTTCCTTCCCCAGGAAATCGGCCTCTGGAACCACATTACTATCCTGATTGATGAACCCTGGGTCTGTGCTGCTTCGAAGGCAAATCAGACATCACAAAACTGACCCTCTAGTCGAGAAGGTCCACCTTCTCCATCTCAACCCCAAATACGCCTACGTGGAGTATCAGAATGGTCGACAGGAAATCGGCTCCATCCGGGACCTGGCACATGCAGGAAATCCCTTGACCGATCGGCCAATCCCCTCCCCCGGTAACACTGACCAACTGGCTGCACTATCAGTGCTTGAACTCGTGCCCCAAACTCCAACCGACCTGAACAGTACAATGGTACCACCCCCCGCCCCCCCCCCCCCTCCCAACTCCAAGCCACCAGGGCACCGCCTGTTGCGCAAGACACCGCCCAGGAACTGACAGCGACAGACGAGACCACTGGGCTTTGAAGTATCGCGGAGCTGCAATGAACACTAAACCACACCACCCTGCCGGACTTTGTTTAAAAAGGAGGGGTGAATGTGGTGCTACCGCTATGTATATAGATGTATGTATGTATGTATGTATGTATGGGCTGGCCCTCACCCCCCCCCCCACCAAACCTGTGACTCCTTCCTTGCAGATATCCCCATAAAGGCTCTTACATCCAAACCCCTCCTTCAGTACCTGCCTTGGAACTGGGGCAGCAACATGCAAGCTGTGCTGACACTTTAAAATGATTAAAGCCTATTAATCAATGTCTGGTTAATTGGTAGTATACTTATTTTCTCGCACATGCATATTATCACCTTCATCCACCTATTCCAGGCCTATTTTATAATGGCCATTAACCAAACAACCAGCACATCTATGGGATGTGGTAGGAACCCAGAGCATCTGAAGACATACCCATAGTCATAGGAGAATTTGCAAATCCCACACAGACAGCCCCCCGAGAGGTCGGAATCACAGTCCCTGCGAACCGTGAGCCAGCTTCATGTTTTCACGAGTACTAAATTATTAGCAGCAGTAAACACACCAAAACTTGACCACTTAACCAAGATGGCTGGTTCAGAGCAGTGCTGAAAAGAAGTACCAACGAGAACTTTATCTTCTCCATTCTATGATACTTGGTTTATTTACTGCCACCTGGCAACCTCAGATGCCCATTTCAAATAGTGTTTTTTTAAATGTTTGATGGTTTAATATTGGATCACATAAATGCAGCATCCCTCCAGCCAGAAAGAGCTTTCATTCAATTTCATTGCTCCAAGATCTGGCAATAACAAGATAAAAATGCAGTGTTGCCAGCATTTAGGCGTCAGGGTGGCGCTCATGAGGCTGGAAGGACGTTTGCTAAGAACCTTGATGAAGGGCTCAAGCCTAAAATGTTGGTGATGTATCTTTACCTTTGCTACATAAAGGACACTGTTTGATCTGCTGAGTTTCTCCTGCATTGCGTTTTTACTTCAACCATGGTGTCTGCACACTTCAGTGTTTTGTGAACATGTTCTGCCAGGTCATGCATGTGCTTGACAATATATCCAAAGTCTGAATCGGGTGGTGGAGGGGGGACTGGTTAGGTCTCTTGTTGAGAAGGAAACCAAGGGTTATGAGACCTTCAGTATGGAGGTGTGTAAAGATTAGATGTCAATTGTGAAAATGGGCTGACTGAGTCTGGGGTACTGAAAGATGCTGAAGTGATGGAGACCATGTGAGACATCTTGGATGTAGGTAGGAAGGGAATGAACAGGGATGGGTGGGAACAAAATGGAGTTGAGGTAAGATCATACCAGTTCTGTGGGGCAGAAGCATGTGGAAACAATCGGTATATCAGCACAAGTGAGTTTCTGCATCTAAAGTTGGAGATAGAACTGAGAAATGCTGGGTTGGGAAACAATGAGGTTGAAGGCAGTGTGAGGAAGATGACCAGAAGTGATGAGGTCAGGAATGGATCCTTTCTGATGTTGGCTCCCCCCTTGAAGCAGCCCTTTACATCAATGCTTTCAATGTATAGGAGGTTGATGCTTGTGATGCCCCTTTCATAGAAGTGTTCCTGTGCATTTGAGTTTCCAAGCAAGGCCCTGGCACAACCAGTCATTTTCTACAATACACCTGCAGAAGTTCGATGGAGTCTTCAATGACATGCTCAGTCCCATCCGACTTTTAGAAAGCAGCGGCATTGGTGTGCTTTCTTCAGGATGGCATCAATGTGCTGGCTCAGGTGAAATCCTCCGACATAGACCCCAAGGACTTGAAGGACTAACCCCCTCTACCATCATCCTGTCAATGAAGATGTGTGTGGTTTCTCAGCCTCCTCTTCACCAAATCCATAATAAACTCCTT
Source organism: Narcine bancroftii (assembly GCF_036971445.1). Taxonomy (NCBI): domain Eukaryota; kingdom Metazoa; phylum Chordata; class Chondrichthyes; order Torpediniformes; family Narcinidae; genus Narcine; species Narcine bancroftii. The sequence goes on from NC_091474.1 coordinate 192,079,747, forward strand.
GGTCTTGGTGATGATGAGAAGAAGATTGTTGTTCTGGCACCATCCAATGAGTTTCTCAGTTTTCATCCTGTTCTTTTAGATTTATACATACTTACAGCATGATAACAAGCCCTTCCAGCCCAGAAGCCCAAGCTCCCCAAATACACCAATTAATCTCCAATCTCCACAAGTTTTTAGAGGGTGGGAGAAAAATGGAGCACACAGAGAAAACCCATCCAGACTCAGGGAGAAGGTAATACTTATAGACTGCATTGGATTATAACTTGGTTCACTGGATCAGTAATAGTGCTTCATTAACCACTACCCTAACCTTGCCACCCATTCTGATTCATCATTTCCTTATACCTCTACTGATGCCACCTGACCCATTTTTTTGCTTCAGATGACAGCATCTGCCATATCTTGTGAGAGCAGAATCTTATCTCTGCCTGTCTCAATGTTATGGCATTACTGCAAGGCATCTCAGCCATGAGCAGTGACTAAGAACCAGATGACAGGGACAAAGAAGCTGCCCTTCCTGATGGCCTGCAGACAGATGGTGCTACCTAAAGCCTTTACATTGTCTCCAAATATCTGTAATGATCCAAAAATAATTGAAAAATAATTAAAATGTTTTAAAACAATTAGAAATGATGAACAGATTTACAATATATTAAACTAATGTTAATAAATGAAAACATTAAAAATGTATTGAAATGAAGAAAAATAAGCAAAAATCTTAATGAAATACACCTTTATAATGAAGGTTAATGACTCAACTCAAGTGAATAGAGCTATGCTATACGCAGCAGCTGATGTAAAACTGAATGCAGGGCACAAAATGATCCTGGAATTTCAGCTCAGTAGCTTATAGAATGCCCATGGATTGATCCTAACCTTTGCCATACAGGGTATGGTGGAAGTTAAGGTCAGTCACCATGTGCAGGTGGAGGTTCCCAATGCACCTGCCATATAGCTAATTGTTATTTCCTCTCTCTCTCTCTCTCTTTGGGGATGACCCTGGCCTGCATTCATTAATTCTTTCTGAGATTTCCTGCTTTTGGCTTATTCCTCAGGCCCAAAATGTCATCAATATATCTTTGTCTCCTATAGATGCTACAAAGACTGGCCGAGTTCCTCCAGCATTTTGGTATGTTTTTATTATAATCACAGCATCTACAGCCTTTCATGTTTCACTGCATTCACTATTTGATTACTTGTCCTTTTGTATATCTAGTACTCTTCGACAGTTCACTCCAAATTTAAGAGTATAAGGCAAACAGTCTGCTGTCACTCATGGTCATTGCAAATCCAGAAAGGACTTTCTGGGACAAATGTAGGATGGTGCACACGTTAATATTATTTTAGCCTTAATGTGTCTTGGATATTCCAGTAAGATACAGCTCTACTCAATCTAGGCCAATTTGAACAATGTTTTGCCTCTACACATTGAACACAGGCCTTGCTTATTTGGCAAGAGCAATCAGCACACGGCATCAGAAAGTCTCTTCCTTTAATTCTGTAAGAATCTTTCTCGAAGTGTCATCTTGTCGGGCAGACAGACAGATTTCCTTCGTCATAGTAACAGAAATGAGTTCAGATGTTGAGTTCGGTGGTTGGAAAATGTAAAATGAGCCTTTTTTCAAATAAAATTTCAGAAGCAATATTGCAGAGTAAATGTAATAAGAGCAGATAGAAGGATTGTTTGACACACCTGCTTGCAGTTAAATGTCTTTCCATTCCATTTCCCAGTCATTAAAATCAGGGATTACACATTGTAGGATTGTATCTCTTCAGGCAATGAAAAGCAACAAAATCACCCATGGAATCAAAGCACAACACACTTTGCATGGGTCCAAAAAAAAACACATGTTTTCACTTTAGCAATGCCCCATTTCTATGACCTGTATGTGGAACATTTAAACCTTCAGAAATAGCTTATAAGAAGTTTCAATTGGGGTCAATTTCATAAATTTAAAGCCAATTGACAGCTAGTGTTCTTCCCTCTCTCAGGCAGCACTGTAAAAAGGTTAATTGATAAAGTGATGCAATTGTGGACAACAGTGATTTCCTGTTGCAAATATTTCCTGTGGTCAGAAATGTCCTACTGCACAAATTTCCTCTACAACTTTCAATTGATATACATCTCTGGTAGAGGACCACAAAGAAGATAATTGTAAAAGAGAATAAAAACAAACAAAAATAATGAAAAATGGCCCAAATATCACCTACCTTGATTATTTAATAGAGGAATAAAAAGAGTTAATAGATAATAGTAAGAAAGAAGAGCATGGAATATATCTGGACACTCTAACAATGATATCACTAACTGATGGTTATAGTTTGGTAGAACAGGAGGGGACAAAATCATTAACATTTTAAAACAAATAAAAGAAATGCTGAAATCCAGGTGCTCTGAGAGTGTACGTAAAATCTAAAAACACTGAAATGGAAAGTAGCATCAAAAAAAAGAGAAAATGTGAATTCATAATTCAAGTTTATAAATATCCAGTAATGTGCTCATGAGGAAGTGAACCCCTTTACTGACCAACCTGTTGTATACTTATGGTATTTAAGTGTTTTACTGGGAAAGATAACTTTAATTCCAAACAGTAAAAGTGATCAAGTACTTCACTGTGCTGAATTTTCATTTCTCTGCCCACCAGATTGCACACTGTGGATAACATTTGTGGTAACCCTCATTCTGGTCTCTTTTAAAATACAGAATTCGGTTGACTTGCATTTAATTTCTTTAAATCAATATAAAAATATCAATGCTGTGGAACATAATATAATCAAAATCTCACAAGTTCTCCACCAAGAGCACAACCTTGCCCAAGGCAGATGGCTGATAAAGAAAACTAAGCATTTCCTCTTTTTGATTTTAATTGGGAACATCTCCTAACCTAGTGTCAAATGCTTGAATGTTATCAGGTTCTCGAAAGGCATTATTCATATGGCATAATTTTAAAGAAAATATCAGTTGTTACATTTTTAGATAGATTTGTTCAATGATGTGTCTCACAGCAAATTAAATATTTAAATCTTCAATTTAAATATGTAAAGCAAATGATAACAAACTACCAAGAAGTGAGGAAATGTTTCACATATTTTATTGAAATAACTTAAGGACAGCAAACTCGCCCTGGGATTTGATTTTTTTTTAAAGTAATCTAGATCTTATAGCTTGTGGCAAAAGTCTGTGGGAAAACATCAAATGCCAGTGCAGCCAACTTCATAAAGGATCCCCAGCAACCAGGTCGAAATCTCTTCTCGCTGCTATCTTCATCCAGAAGATGCAAAAGCACAATGTCCAGTACCTCTACATCCAAGAACAGTTTTTATTCAACATGGAACAGTGTCTTTAACCTCTCCTTATTGAGCTAAATATAAACTACTCCAGAACCACATAAACACCAATCTGCACTATTGAAACATCAGGTTTTTTTCTCTCTATCACCAACTGTAACAATAAATATTTATGGAGCTTTCCATACAAGGACAATTTAATGCATGATCCTGTTGTTTTTTTAATAATAAAAGTACCCGTTTGTCTGCAGCAAGTAAGAATTTCAATGGTCTTTCTTTGTATGTGCATGACAATAAACTCATCATCAGAAATAGACCTTGCTCTTCCATTTCCACATATCAAAGCTGATTTACTCCCATATGTTTTGATATGGTGGAACACTTCAGTTGTCTCCACATCCACAAGTATCAGAGGTAAATATTTATAGATTTGTGCTAAATTTTTGTTTGAAAATATACCTTTTGATTTTGGCTCTAATGGGATGCCTCCCATCATAAGGTTCTATATAAGTTGTCTTGATTCCCCAATATAGTTTCTCAATTTCTAAGGACCCCTTTTAAAATTTTAAGCTTAATCAGATAACTTCCAATGTTCTGGAAACAGGGGACAGCATGCTCAACTTATAAAGGACCCTTCTACACCTGGAGTAATTAAGGTAAATCTGTGTGCCACGCTCTTCTGTGGTTCATTGTACAAAGCTTTAGATCAGGGGTGGCCCACCTTTTAAATTTTAATTTATGACATACAGCACGGTAACAGGTCATTTCGGCCCACGGGTATGCACTGGAAGTGTAAGTTAAATGGGCGGCAGTATTCATGGGCAGAAATGGCCTGTTACCATGTTGTACATCTAAATTAAAAATTGGCCATCCCTGTTTTAGATAGTACCCCAGATGAAGTCTGACCAAGACTTTTAAGAGTTTACTATTACTTGGCACTCATCTTTGAACTGCAATTGCATTCAATTTTCTTACGCAGAATTTGTTTTATTGCAATGTGTTAGGCAATGCTAATTACGAGCCCAGTAATGGTTGTAAAATTTAGACTTGGCCTACAACAAAAAAAATCACAAAATCATCTCATTCTATACTCAAAACATATCAGTTTATTTTAAACTATCTGTGTTGGCCAATATAAACAGTAATTCAGACTTCAGAAGTAGGGTCCAGACAGGAAAAACAAAATTATGTCATTGTTGACTGCTGAGTGCATGGTACCACTGGCCATTAATCTAGATAATGTTGTAATTAAATACTTTATGGGATCAAAACACATCAGAATTTCATTTCCATTGTCACTCTCTTATAGCTCTTTGCAGGAAATGAAACACGTAAAATATTATGACTACTTCAACCTGATCAAATCGCCACATAAGAAGTCCACTTTTAAATGTACAACACATGTTCAGAAGCAAAGTATGTATGTGCTATAATATATAATTACACACACACACACACACACACACACACACACACACACACACACACACACACACAAAATTATACCTGATGAGTACATACACTGAATTACGTTCTTGAAGTGAAGATTGATTGAACACTGGTTACTTATAGGTCAAAAGATAAAAGTTTTATAGCTTCCTGAAAATAATTGGAATCTTTTAGTGATGGAAGGCTCATTTGAGTCTACTTAGCTTAGAGTATTCCTGGAAAGGAAACTGGTATATGCTGATTCATTTCTATGGTGCAGTCTGAACCAATGTCGTAGAGAAGTCAGCCCTCAATCTACATTGGCCCATTGCCAAATAAATGTTTTTTTTTCAGTCAACTGGGTGGATTTGTAAAACAGACACACAGCTACTTGATCAGGTTAATTAGGGGCCAAACAGTTTATTAGAGGATTAAAATTATTCATCGATGCATAGTGCCCAATACAGTGACTTTTTCTCCCCCCCCCTCCCTCCTCCCAAGCCACCCCCCCACCCCCCCCCCTCTCATCCATTTTAGGTATACAATCTAGGTTGCATTAATTCAGTCAGACAATGTTGTCATTCAACAAAAATACACCAGAAATTCTACAGAGTCCATTCTTTTCTTTCCTTCTCCTTCCATCAACTTAGGTAATGTTTGTCCCCAGTAGGTTTTCGCTATTGTATTTAATGTAAGGCTCCCATACTTGTTCGAATATTTCAATATTATTTCTTAAACTATATGTTATTTTTTTCTAATGGAATACATTTATTCATTTCTATATACCATTGTTGTATTTTCAAATTATCTTCCAATTTCCAGGTTGACATAATACATTTTTTTGCTACGGCTAGGGCTGTCTTAACAAATCTTTTTTGTGCATCCTCCAAATCAATTCCAAATTCTTTGTTTTTTATGTTACTTAGGAGAAAGATCTCTGGATTCTTTGGTATATTGTTTTCTGTTATTTTATTTAATATCTGATTGAGATCATCCCAAAATTTTTCTACTCTCTCACGTGTCCAGATTGCATGAATTGTTGTTCCCATTTCTTTTTTACATCGAAAACATCTATCAGATACTGTTGGGTCCCATTTATTTAACTTTTGCGGTGTAATGTATAGTCTGTGTAACCAATTATATTGTATCATACGTAGCCTCGTATTCTCTCGATCATCGCAATACGCTTAACATAATTTCATCTCAACCTGAATAAACACATCAATTAATCCCATTCACATGATACAACACCCCTAACAAATCAATGGAGGTGGTAAACTGTTCACAACCTAAATAAGATGATGTTTCATCACGAGCTGATTGTCCCATCAACACAATAATGCAATGGTCTAACTGTCATGTTGGAATATTAGTGTAAAGTGAGGTACGATGTACTTCTACTGAAATCAGATCCACATTACAGATCATCATATCTACTTCACACAGTATAGTGCATTCATGATCGGATTTGCACAGTATAATGCCACCAAAAATAAAATTACACAGTTGTATCACCTTATTCAATAAATTTACACAGCATACCATCACTACATCCACTTTACACAGGGTAACATCTTAATCAGATACTTGGTCTAATCTCAGTACTTTGAATCATTTCATACAATGCAACTGGAGTCAATGCAGAGTAATAAAAAATAACACATTAAACTTTTAGTCACAATACTTTCAGATAACCACTGCATATTTGGTCACCAACATAATTGCATTTTATATTCCAGGAAAATTTTGACCTCCATTATCTACTGATACTAACCTTGTAAACTGTGTGTCCTTCCATTGATGCTGTACATAAGAGAAGAGCAATGTGGTTCCAGACAACAACCTATCACTGGGTTCAGATGTCGATAATAAACTATTCAAGTTTGCTCATTTGGACCATCGTGACATGTGAACAGCTTGATGCTTTGCAGCTTTGTTGCAGTCTTTGGCGGTTTCTGTTAAGCCATATATAATGGATCTAATCCCCATACATAAAAACAGAAAGCAATCCATTTACAGGTATACTCTGCTTCACGAATACTCAAGTTAGGAAAATTCGCTTTTATGAAGAAAGCCACATTCACTTTTACAAAAGGATTTGAATGGGTTTTCATTTTTACGAAAATACCCCCCAATAGTCTTTGCTTTACACCATTTCGGCTTACAAAAGGTTTCATAGGAACGCTCTAGTTTTGTAAATCGGCCTATACTCATTATCAGATGGACAGCTGTTATCAAAGAGGGAAAACCAGGAACAAGTTAGAATTTTTTAAAATTTCTCACTGCTAATATGGGAAATCTAAGGACTCAAAAATTGGTGTGGTATTTCACTTTGTGAAGCCAATTATTCTGACATTATTAAAATCAAGTTTTATATTTCATTCACCAACATTGTGCCACTGAGTGCTCTATTCCTTCACTTATGTAAATAAATTACCTCTCCAGTTTGCATAACACAGCATTTATTTGATGTATGCAACTGGTGATTTGAAATGTCAAAAAATATTAATTGTGCAGATGGAGAAAGGTGGCTATGGGTTCTTGGGATTGAACAGATTAACATGTTGCACATTCATTGCAAGATAACCAAGAACCAGTTCTATTTGCTCTGTTACATCTTCAGAATCATCAAGCATTGCAATGGTCCGGAATTAAGCACTTTTTAAAAAAATTACTATTGTTTTATAGGAGACTTTCCAGATATTATCAATATTCACATTTCTGTATCAGACCTCCCAATGTGATCGTCAGGGTGTTACGTCACACCTTAGGAATTCTACATAAGATTTAAAAAAGCCCAAAACCAAAAATACTTTGACTTCTGCCAAATACTGCCCAGCAGGTATTTTGCACTCTTCCCACAAGATCATGGAAGGGTGAGATCAGTTAGCTACCTTCTCCTGGCACCATAAAAATCCTCGCCAAATTATCTCGAGACTTTCCCTTGAGTAGTTATTAGCTCTCTTTGAAAACCACAGGTTCAGTCACTTACTGCCTTGTACCAAACTGAGGAGCTTCAGCACTTAATTGATCCAGAGAACTGTCAAGCCATAGATTCCAAGTTGATGCATATACAGCACAGTAGAGATAAAGGTGTGACATTGGCAGGTGACCCAGAGTTCCCTCCAAAGTCTCATAAATCTCAGTTATTCTCAAATTATTGAGACTCTAGGTGAAATTTCAAGGAAAGACTGCTGCAAGTGGGCTTGGTGGGCTACAGTGATTGTGACAGAAGTAAAATCAAACTTGGTTGTTCTTCACGTGGCCTAATGGTCAAAAGAAAATCAAGTGAGCTATGTCTAAATTATCCCTATCATCTCTAATAATTATTAGCCAAACTTTCAAGGGCAAACATCTCTGATTCAGTTCCAAGCTTGTCATCAGCCTACTGTTGCTACTTGGCATGGAGAGAGAAAGGGGTGGCATGGATGGCATAGTGGTTTGCGCAATGCCTTTACCGTGCCAGTGATCAGGACTTGGGTTCGAATCCCTCACTGTCTGTAAGAAGTTTGTACGTTCTCCCCATGTCTGCATGTGTTTTTCCCAGGGGCTCCAGTTTCCTTCCAATGTTCCAAACATACCGGGGGGTGTAGGTTAATGGGGTGCAAATTTGGCAGCATTAGCTCGTTGGCCAAAATGGCCTCTATTACTCTGCTGTATGGCTAAATGTAAAAATTATGAAAAAGAGGTTAGACAGTATATTAGCCGTGGTTCCTGCTGCATATTGCTGTTCTTACATTTCTACATTAAATGTTGAAATGGGCTTTACTGTGACCTTCACCTTGATGAATATATTGCTGATCCCCATAGCCACGTGTCTTATGTCTATAATGGCTAGTTTGCAGAGCTGTTTCAGTAAACCTGCCACTGCATGTACTCACCACTCCACAATCTAAATTACTTCAAACCTATAAGCCAAAGTCTTAATGGCAGATGCTGCAGACTGAAGCCTTTTTCACATCGGCAAACCGGTAAATTGGTGGTTCAATGAACCGGTCGAAAATTGGATTATTTTCATTCACACTGGACCAATGTTGTCCAGTTCTCTGAGCCCTTTCACACTCACCACCTGGCATCCCAGAGCAAAGGGATGCCTATCCTCCAGCAGTCACGTACTGCATATCCCCATCCCTTTCACACTGGGCTAACTGGGACGCCAATTCAAAATGAATCGGTGATGATACACCCTCCCTAGGCGGTTTAACCCCGGGGCGATCTGATGTCTGCAATTCGGTTCACGGGCATTCACACTGGCAAGTTACTCGGTAGATTGGCGATTAATTACCGAGTTAAAGTTCCAGTGTGAATGGGGCTTTAAGCAGTCCTGAAGATAAACGACAGGAATGTGGAGCCTGGAATGACGCAAGAGGTGTCATGGTTCAGAGCAATTCCCCCTGAAGCCCCTACAGGAGACTGTGACAGATAGCAAAGCCATGCATTCACTTTGCTGTATGTTAAAACTATCAAGGTTTTTCCAATGCTTTGGAACATCCAGTACATCATAAAAAATGTTTAAAAACATTTAAAAAAACAATTAAAAATGTTCAACGTCAAAACAAAAAACTGAAATATGTCAAATAACTATAAACTTTCAAGTTCACATTTAAATTCACATCCATAAAATATTATCATTCTTCCTCAAATCCACACAATCACCATTCAAACAAATAGGGCAGGGACACTACGAGAATTCTACCTTATTGCCAGGTCTGAGAACAGATACCCCAGCACGCATGTTGAGCAGCCTGCTTACATACAAAGCCAAACAATAAAGGACAGTCAGGAAATCGCAGGTGGTGTTCAGCCAGTGTCCTGGCATGGCTACATTCACTCCAGAGTTCCATTTTACCAGAAGAGTAAAGGCTCACAGTTCCGCATGGAAGCGAGCAAAATTGAGTCATTGACACAAACACAAATAACTCTGTAATGTTTCTTCCAACATGAAAAACTGTTTATTCTAAATGTAAAAGCCTGAAAGCAACAACAAAAAAAAATGCCTCCATATGGCACAAGACATAGATTGGCCTGCTGTTGATTTGTTTTGATTTGCATGCAATTATCAGTATCTTCACTGCAGCAAATGGAATCAAACATTTTCATATAGACACACACTTCACTTTCAATGACACTTAACCCAAGCACAGATGTCTTTCTTAGCCAGCTCTCAACATCTGCGCTGAGCTGCAATGATTTCTTGAACATTTATTCAGTGTAAAGCAATCAGACGTCAAAGTCTCACCATGAATTCCAGGACAATGAGATTGCATGCAGAAGTTGATGATGTATTAGCTACTATTTTAGGATATTTTCAGGGAGGCTAGTGTCAGTAAGCTGTGTTCCAGTATTTCTACTGTGGGACAGAGATCCCATAAGTTTACCAGCAGTGTGATAGGTGTCATTTTATGGGTCACCTGCTCTGGAGAAGGAAAGTGCAGGCAGCAGGATTAACATTTCAAATAAGCCCTTTTACACTTGTGTCCCACTAAATCAGCCGTTCAGTGTCCCAGGATAGGAATGGCGTTTTTGCTGTTCACACTTAGTCACTCTTAACTGGGACACTACATGTGTTCACACTTGCAAGGAACCAATCCTGGGTTTAGGACTGTTCTACCTTCTACTAGTGATATCATGATGTATTGAGCAATGGAGGTCCTGCCCTAAATCCTGATCAATGTATTATGATTTTATATTTGAACAAAATTAATTATATCATAATTAAGCTTTATGTACAGCACAGTATGAGCCCTTCAGCCTGTTGTAGTTGTGCTGACCTATACAAGGGACCGTGGGAAAGTGCTACAATAAATAGCAATACCGGACAATTTTTAAACAGTGTGGAAAAACTATCGTGTATAATTTATAAATACCATGCGAAAAACCTGCCCTCTTAGAATTCCATGCAGCAGAGAAAGGGCTGTATGCACGGCTGCATGCACGGAGCACACATGGAGGGGTTTCTCTGCCGCCACAGAATTCTGGGAAGTCAGGTCCACCATCACTTTTTCCCACGGTCTTTATAAATTGTGCATTAAAGCGCTACCATCTTTCTCACAGTTGAAAAATTGTCCGCTATTGCTATTTATTTCCTCTCTATCTCCCCCCCCCCACCCTGCGACTTTTCAATGGCAAAGATTATACCTTCATTTTAATCTTTTCTTCCTTCACGTTACTACACTCGTGCAAAAACTTGGGTAATTTCTATCCCAGAATGTAATTGCTTGTTTTGCACTTGCTTGATTGCAACGCCGGCGTCTACAGATGCCGGGGATTGTGTTAGGCGTTGAAAAGATTTTCCTTTCACACTAAACCATTTTTAGGCCGATTGGCTGTTATTCCTGGGACCATTGCAAGTGTGAAAGGGGCTATAGATTGGGGTCTCCTTGAACCAGAACTAAACAATAGTATTAGAGCATCTACAAAGATATAGGCAATGTTTAGCTTCTTGGTTATCTATGCAGATCATTCTATCTTGCGATTAATAGCACACTAAAACAATTACAATGTTTCGTTTCATGGACAGGCAAGCACACAGATTGCAAACCTACAAAATCTGCAAGATGTGACAGAGCTACCAACATCAGAATAGCAGGAGTATGGGGTTACAATAAAGGTGAAAAAAAAATGTTCTATTACTGCATTACATAGAACTACTATCCTTTGTATTGTGTATCACAGAGCCCAACAACACAAACAAAAGCCATTCAGTTCACCATCTATTTGAAAGAGCTAGCTTATTACACTGGGTTCTCCTGCTTAATGCTAACTTGAGCCCTTTTTTCCACTGGCATCCCAGTTAATTGGCCGTGCAGTGTCCTGGTTAAAGAAGCCATTTTTGCTCTTTCCATGGGCTACTTTTAATTGGGAACAAACTGCTTTCGACTGTCTAGAAGTCATCCCCAAGGATGGGAGAGTTTACCTTCATCAACAGTCCAGGGATGCAACTTGTCCTTGTTCCACTGGTTTAATTGGCATGCTAATACCAGGTATGTGAGTAGGGATCTAAGTTGTCATTCCCGGGCATGAATTTACGTCATTTGATGCCAGTTTGCTGATTGTTTCCTTTTCCACTGGACCCTTAACTTCTAAATTGGCCATCAATTCCTGGGAAAAGGCTTCAGTTGAAAAGAGGTTTTGGAGAGAGCTGATTTGTTACAATGCTTTGTTCTGGAGTCGAAACACACGCTATTTTATAACTCCACTACATTTTGAAAAGGCGTTTTCCTGGTAACCTGACAAATCCCTACTTTCTGTACGCACACCTTAAATAACAGGTTATATGTAAATTTGGTGTTCTTCCCCATCCAGATGTGCAGTCAGGAAAATAGAAGCTTCCATCACATCCAATAGATGGTGATCTTTACCTTTCCTAGTTATATATATTAACACTTGATAACACTTGCATCTGAGGACATGGTGGGCAGCATGGTTAGCACAACGCTATTCCAGTGCCAGAGACCAGGTGCGAAGCCGGTGCTGTCTCTAGCATTTTGTGCATTTTCTCCATGTCAGCGTGGATTTTCCCTGGGTACTCCGGTTTCCTCCCACCCTTCAAAAACTACAGGGGTTGAAGGTTAATTAAGGTATTTGGGTACCATGGGGTCATTGGCTAGAAGGGCCTGTGACTCTGCGGCATTTCTAATTTTTTTTAAATTAGAACACACCATGACCACTGCACAGTTGCATCACAGCTATTCAAAATTTAGTTTCCATTATCAATTCTTTCAGGAATAAAATATTTAGAAACTTGAAGCCATTTAGCTCAGAATGAAGTTGGTTTTCCTGAAATGACTGAAGCCAGATAGGTCTGAAAACAAAGAGCAGGATCCCCTGTTGGGGCTCGAATGGCATCTGTGACAAGGCAGAATATACTGGCTACACAATAACTACAACGGGTGCTGAGCATTTTTAAACTGACACACCTGATTACTTTTAGAATCCTAATATCATAAAAGTTGAAGAAGAATCAGAAGCTATTGTCATGAACAAGTCATGAAATTCAGTGTTTTGTGGCAGCGTCATAGCGCAAATATTCATATAAACCACTTTTACAATAATAAATAAAAAACAGTGCACAAAAAATTAAGGCAGTGTCTAGTTCATTGATCATTCAGGAATCTGATGGCAGCGGGAAAGAAGCTGTCCTTGTTCTGCTGAGTGCTCGTCTTTCCGCTCCTGAACCTTTTTCCCCGATGGTAGCAGAATGAAGAGGGCATGGCCTGGGTGGTGGGGGTCTTTGCGGATAGAGGCTTCTTTATTAGGACACCGCCTCATGTAGATGGAGTGAAATCTACCTGTGATGTCGTAGGCTGAGCCAACAACCCTCTGGAGATTTTTTTCTTGTCCTGAGTGTTGGCGCCTCCATACCAGACAATGATGCAACCAGCCAGATTGCTCTCCCCAGTACACCTGTAGAAGTTATCGAGTCTTCGGTCATATACCATAGCTTACAGAATCATTTAATCTTGAAGACCATTCGTAATTACATCAGCATTCAGACACCATGCAGTTGAATACAGTGACCAGGGTCAAGTTCACATCTGCCAAGTTTAAGGGTGGTATGCAAATAACATGAATGAGGTTTTGATTTAGTTGAAGCTTCTAAGCCAGGAGTTACTCACAACTAAAGAGAGTGGAAACTAATTCATCCACCTTAATAGGAAGTATTGGATTCAGCCCTACTCCCAACACTTCCGACCCATGGGGAAAGCAGTTTAGAGCAGCCAATCTCTACCTTTTACTGGCTATGGTCCTCCCTAGGACTCTGCTCACTGTTTTGGGCTCCCTTCCCTGTGAAGCAATTAAGTTTTTATTTCTCTCCAACCAAGTTCATAAAACACATCAAAAATATTTATGTTAATGAGATTAAAGAAACAAGTGTTTTACTTAAATGTCTTGTGGACCCCCAGGGGGGCTATAAGCCCCCTGTTGAGAATGGCTGGTTTAGAATATTGCAATGCCATGCAAATGGATTGCTTATTTCTTATGGGCATGGATGGCTTTCATCACTGGAATACACCCAGGGGAAGGTATTACCATTGACTAACTGATGCCACTCTAAGGGACCACAGATTAAAAGAAAATGAATAAAAACAACTTTATCTATTCAGTGGTGCAGCAAGTAATTTCTTTGAAGACTGCCTTTAAATCAGAGAACATTGCTAAAGTCCCTCTCTCAATAGACTCTGGCCAAAACAGGCGAGTCTTTGGAAGCAGAACTAAAAGGTATTTAACATGTCTGATGAAAAACTCAAAAAACTGATTTAAGAGGCTTGAAGCAGAAATGATGACTATCATAATCCAATTCCTGGACAATGTTTAGATTGGTATAGTCTCTGCAGAGCCAATCTTCAGACAAAACTCTGGACTGGTGCTTAAAAGTAAGCAATCAGCCTATGAAAATGGATTACTCACAAAAGCTTCAAGTGTATTAAAGCAAGTGTATAGTTTTGGAAATGCAGCACATGTAGCTGCCCTCATGATTCTAGTGACCAGAGTTTCTTTCTGACTTTGCAGGTGTGGTCTGCGCAGACTTTCTTTGTTCTCCCTGTCCTGTGACCATGTGAGTTACTCCAGGTGCTCTATTTCTTTTACATATCAAGGTGCACTGGAACATTAATTTGATTTGAACATAAAGCTGGTAACAGGACATTTCAGCCCACGAGTCTATGCCGCCCAATTTACACCCCATTAACCTACACCCCTGGTACATTTTGAATGGTGGGAGGAAGTCAGAGCCCCCGGAGTAAACCCATGCAGACATGGGGAGAATGTACAGGCAGCGGGGGATTCGAACCCAAGTCCCTATCGCTCGCTGTCATTTCTACAATTAATTGACTTCTGTAAACTATCTATACCAAGGGGTAGGCAGCAACAAAAAAACCAAAGGATTATCGATGAGCAGAGTCTTTCCTGCCATCAATATATTTTTAAAAGTGGTGGAGAAACCATGCAGGATGCAGGCCTTCATTAACCAGGACATATAACATCATAGGGGTCAAGTTATGACTTTATAAAGCTAGAGGACATGCATTTAAGGTGGGGGTGGGGGAGAGTGAAGTTTGAAGGAGAGGTGTGGGGTGGAAGCAGATAGAAGTGCTTAAGAGCCAGGGTGGGAGTTCGCGACAGAGGCTCATGGATATGCAGGAATAGAGGGACACACACGTGATAATCCTAAGGTTTGGTTGATGTCTCTTACTGTCTTAATCTTTTTCAGCCTCACAATGGCTTATTAGACTTACATTGCCACAACTCTGGTCCTCCTGTTAAAAAATGGCAATTACGGACTCCAATGTGATCAAAAGTCTAAAGTCTTAGCTCCCTTATACCTGAAGCAATTAAACATACCCAAGTAATCACAAACACCTGTGAAGCCAAATGTCAAAATATTCTGGTGCCCTGAAATGAGGGAATAATGCATTAAAAAGTGCTGTAATTTCTACAAAATGCATATAAATAACCTTAAATAAAATATGGTATGTGGATTTTAATTACATGTGAAATGTTTAATTACAAATTTAAAGTTGTGGAGCTCAAGGGCAAATAAAGAAAAAAAGTATCTTTGTCCCAACCATTCTGGAGGGCATAGCAATATTCAATATCTAAAATTTATAAATCTGTGCATTTGTTCAATTGCCAAATCAGATCTTGTTAAACAATATATCCATCTATTTATGAACAATTATTATTTAGACTCCCCTCTCATAATTGCACCAATTATTAAAATATCTGCAGTTGATGTAAACCAGCTCAAATTACACTTTCATAATCTGTGAAATATTTGACTGTTTCATCACACTGCTTTCTCAA
Source organism: Narcine bancroftii (assembly GCF_036971445.1). Taxonomy (NCBI): domain Eukaryota; kingdom Metazoa; phylum Chordata; class Chondrichthyes; order Torpediniformes; family Narcinidae; genus Narcine; species Narcine bancroftii. The sequence goes on from NC_091474.1 coordinate 192,095,269, forward strand.
TCTTTCTCCAAATTGGGAATCAGTAAACTGGATAAAACATGCCAACACTAACTGTGTGTATTTTGCCAGACCAAAGTCAAAGCTTTCTGAACCTGACTTGATGGAAGTGGCTAACAGTTTGATTTCAGAAAAGGTGTAGCAAATCCTAACTCAAAACCAGCCTCACTTAACCTGCACAGAGAGTCTTTCCCATTTATAACACAAGAAATAGAAGTAGGATAGCCTCGTCTGCTATTTACTGATTTTAACTGATCTTCTTCCACAAACATCATTTACTGGCCCTTTCTCCATATCTCTTGATTTCTTTAATAACCAGGAATTGATTGATACAAAAGTCTCAACATTGCTAAATATTCACACAAAATGGCATCAACTAGTGTGGAAGTCAACTTGGTCCAACTGACAGTTTGGCCAGTGGACATTGGATAAAGCAAATCCTGCATTGGGACATATCTGTGGACTAATCAGACACCAGCTTCTTCCAATTCCTGGTATATCACCACCAGGAAAACAGATCAATTTTTGAAACATAAACATTGCTATATGCTTTTAGATTGATGTAGTGCTTACATGATAACAGGGGCCAAATTTCAGAATACACCTTTGGATGCAAACTCGTTCAAGATATCCGGAGTTTATGAAAGGCACAGAAGAAATAAAATGCCTGAAAAGTACAACGTGAAACTGCACAAAGCAGTGAATTTGCAAATCACCCTCAATTGGGACACTCCATTGGCAATGCTAAGTTTCTAAGCACTGATCTCTCATTAACATGTGCCTTAACTCTTTGGGCTCCGTCCATTTTTAACCATGTATTATATATTCTTCAGAATGTGTTCATGGGTAAACTGCAGTAGGAACACCATTATGAACTAGCTGATGGTTGGGTATAAAACCAGTCCTGGAAAATGGGGACACGGAGTATATGCACTTGTTGGTAGTCCCTGAAAACAGGAACATGGAGTTCAAAGGGTTAAGCTGTGCAATTTTAGGATTCAATTTGGTGGGTATTCATTCATACCAACTCAAATAGATTGGAAACAAATGTCCCAAAACTACCCAGTGAATTCACTACAAAACTGTAGCACTGGATGGAAGAAAATTATTCTAAATATACTTACAATATACAGAGATATTTAAAGAAATTTTACATTGAATCCAAGTTTGAAATTAAATGACTACAGTGTAATTAAAGCAAATGGATCTTTAAAAATTCAGAGCTGTTAACCAGGTCAATGGCCTGACAATGTTGTGAGAGAACATTAATGATCACACTAAACACCATTACATTCTGAAGGGAACTATGAATGCCAGCCAAGATGCTTAAAAGAAGCCAACTAGCACCAATCATACGTGCACTTTTGGAGATGCCAGAGAGATGTCACCCTGACAAACTGGATATATGCTAACTTCAGTGCTTTAATGAAGTGAAAAGTGGCTTGAAAACCTCTCCGTCAAATAACTCTGAAGCGCCCGCACGAGCACACATGATTCAGGCCAGCAATAAAGGCCGAAATTGGATACGAGGAGAGATTAATTACAGAGATAGGGAATGATAATGTAAGTTAAATGGGAAAGTAATTAAAGTGCACCTTCCATGAAAATTATTCATTGCTGATAGATCAGGTGACAGATAAATCAAAAACCATTTTTAAAAAAAAGCTACAGGTTAACACAGGCAAGACTTTTCCCTGAGAGAGCATGGAAGCCATTGCAGCTGTTGAAGTGAATTGTGTTGGATAATGCTCATTAAATTACTTCACTGAAATGCATTTTAAGAGCAGAGAAAAGAGGAGGTAATGTAAAACTACTAAAATAAATGTTTGTGGTAAAGTGCTCCACGACTTGGCTTTGGAAAGAGGTGATCAGGTGCAGAAGCGGTCAGCCGTGGGGTTCTGGATTACTGAATCATTCAACACCAGTTAGCGCTATTATTGAAACTGCGTCCATCAAAACAGGAGTGATAAATCAATAGGATTTTTCTCCCCAGTTAATAATGCTCAGAGATTAAAAGAGACAATCTCCTTTTTGTTCAATGTCTCAGCAACTGAGGAAGATTATTCTTGTTTATCTTGTCCAAAGTGATGATTATTTTTTCTGACCAAATGGAACTCATCTCTTCAAAATAAAACTGGATAGTTACTTGTACACTGCATATTTACTGCATATTGTCTTACTGCATATTTCCAAATGAACCAGTCAATTTCTCATGTTACGATAAGCCCTCTATTCCCATTCTCCACAGGTCTCTTTCTGATAAGTTCCAGCAAATGCAAATAGTGTAGCACTATCTATAGGAAGAATGGTGAACCATTTACATTAATCAAGATGAT